>NC_041387.1:238701055-238701426 GCF_002162155.2 Triticum dicoccoides | reverse complement strand
AAAACAAGACCAGCAAAGCCGCTCGATGCACCGACAATCTCGATAGGAGCTGCACATATCTCGTTCTTAGGGCAACACCGGATGAGCAATCCGTACAACTAAAACCAGACCTCAAGTTTCCCTGAGGGGGCGCTGCAAAGGGCTCTAGTTCGGACCAACACTTAGACAAGCACTGGCCCGGGGGGGGGGGGGCTGTAGTAAAGATGACCCTTGGGTTAATTACTCCCAAGGGAAAAGTACGTGGTGGTGAGGCAAATGGTAAAAGTCAATGTTGGGCCTTGCTGGAGGAGTTTTATTCAAAGCAAACTGTCAAGGGGGTCCCATAAATCACCCGACCGCGTAAGGAATGCAAAATCCGGGAACATAACACC
>NC_041387.1:238699706-238701045 GCF_002162155.2 Triticum dicoccoides | reverse complement strand
CCCTTGGGTTAATTACTCCCAAGGGAAAAGTAGGTGGTGGTGAGGCAAATGGTAAAAGTCAATGTTGGGCCTTGCTGGAGGCGTTTTATTCAAAGCGAACTGTCAAGGGGGTCCCATAAATCACCCGACCGCGTAAGGAACGCAAAATCCGGGAACATAACACCGGTATGACAGAAACTAGGGCGGCAAGAGTGGAACAAAACACCAGGCATAAGGCCGAGCCTTTCACTCTTTACCAAATATATAGATGCATTAATAATATAAGAGATATTGTGATATCCCAACCAAAATCCTGTCCACCATGGAGAAATCTTCAACTTCACCTGCAACTAGCAACGCTATAAGAGGGGCTGAGCAAAGCGGTAACATAGCCAAACAACGGTTTGCATAGGAAAGGTGTCAAAGGTTAGAGGTTCATGGCAACATGGGATGGCTCGACAAACAGATGATAGGTAGCGCAGCAAAGTGATAGAACGAAGCAACTAGCATAGCAATGATAGTAGTGGGATCCAGGGTAGCGGTCATCTTGCCTGAAATCCCGCTAGGAAGAAGAACGAATCCATGAAGAAGACGAACGGGAGTAGTCGAACGAATCCTCACAATCGCAACATTACCGGAACTAAGAAGCAACACCGGAAAGAAATAAACAACATGGTAAACGCACGAGCATAATCATGGCATGATGCACAAACAAGTATGATGCATGACCGGTTTAATAAGGCATGGCATGGCAAAGTGCAACAAGCAGTACTACAAGTTAAGCGGAGCTCAATATGCAACAAGTTGCATATTGACGAAACACCACATGCAATTATTTAGTTTGATCTCGGTTAAGTACCCAACAATATTAAATGTTGATTAACATGGCAAGAGGGTGAAACATAAGAAAACTACCTATCTAAGCAAGTTTAAATGAGGCCGGAACCACAAAACAACAATTCCGGAAAATCCCCATGTCCATATTTTAGATTCGGTACTGTTCTGCCCTAAACACAATTTTAGAGTTTTTAAACAGGAAAATAAAGTGGACCATGTTAATCTAGGCATTTTTCCACCCCATTTACATATAAAGTTTATTAAAATCCGAGCTACGGTTATTTAGTTATGAATTAAATCATTTTAGCATGGCATTATGCAAAATAAACACAAACAACATGTTAAACATTTTAAACATGGATTAAAATAGCATATTATTAATCTACACAATTTTCTGAGCATTTTACATATATAAATTATTTTAATGTGATGCACGGTTCATGAGTAATTATATGCATGAAGTTAGAGGGTTTTTCTGTAAAACAGGCAGTCTCTGGTTAATGACAAAAATCGCAGCGCATGG
>NC_041387.1:238626337-238699321 GCF_002162155.2 Triticum dicoccoides | reverse complement strand
TGGGGAGGCCCACGCGGGGCGCGACTGGGAGGCGAGGGCGTCGTCCTCGCCCGACGAGGACGAGCGGAGGCGGCGCCGGCGGCGAGCGCCAGGAGGAGGCCGGGGCGCGAGGAGAGGACAGGGACGGGCGGATCCAGCCACGGGAGGAGGCGGGGCCCCGTTTCCGGCCGGATCTGACCCGAGGCCGAGCTCGGGGCGACGAGACCTCGACGGGGTCGGCGTCCATGGCGGCCTGCGAAGGGAGAGAGAGAGAGGATGAGAGGGCGAGGAGGAAGAGGGACAGGAAGGAGAGGGAAGTAGGAGATGGGGCGCGGGGCGCTGACCTGCTGGCTCCGGCGGGGCTGCCGGGTCGCCGGCGGGAGGCGAGAGGCGGCGGCGCTCGGGATCTCTCTTGATCCCATCGAGCAGAGCTACGGGGCCGGGAGGCGAGCGGGCGCCCGGGCGGCGGCGATTCGGGCCTGAGCGGGCCTCGGACGGGCTCTGCGGGCCGCGCGAGGTGGAGGAGGGAGGCAGGGGCGACGTGGCCAGCTCCGGTTGGAGGGGAGCGATGCTGGGTGGCGGCGTGACCACTCAGGTGGCGCCACGTGGCGAGGATGAGGTGGAGGGCGCCGGAAAACAGGGAGGAGGTGGATGGATCTGGCTGGTGGCGCGGTTTTCGAGGGGGATGCGGCGGCTGAGGGTAGGGGAAGGCTAGGGGCACTCAAAAATGGCAAGGGGGGCTTCTTAAATAGGCAGGGGTCTAGGGTTAGGGGTTTTGCTCCGTTTTCGGACATAGGATCTCGATCCAACGGTCCGGAGCAGAGGGGGTTAGATAGGTGGGCTAGAAGGGGTTAGTGGGCTGTGTGAGAGAGAGGCTTGGGCTGATAGGAGAGAGAGGAGAAATGCAGCCCGACACGATTTCGGAGACCGAAACGTCCGACGATTAAACCGACTATCTCGCGGTTATAAATATAACGGTTGGGCAGTCAAACGGACTCCGAATGCAACGAAACTTGGCAGGCGGCCTGTCTACACTATAATAAGACCGCACGACAAGTTGCAACCCATTCCGAGAACATTTTTATGCCACTTATAAAATAATATTTCGGAGGTGCCGCGGGCACGTGCGAGTGTGGTCGGGCTCAGAACGGACAACGGAGAGAACCGATGGAACACGAACGGATGCAAGTTTTATGAAAACGATGCCGATGCAATGCGCATGATGCTATGAGATGATATGCATAACAAGAACAAAATGCAAAACAACAGACAAAAACCCAACCACGAAAGAAATATCATATAGCATCTCCGGAAAAGGCAAGAGTCGGAGTTACGAATATGGAAAGTTGTATCCGGGGCGTTACAACACTCCACCACCACAAGAGGATCTCGTCCCGAGATCTAGGATGGCACCGGAGGGAAAAGGAAGAGGAAGATAAGCGGTAAAACTAAGTTGCTTCTTCGACAAACGAGTGAAACCACGGACCTTGAGAGGTTGAAAAGTTGAAAGAGAGAACACAACAGAGTTGAACACAATTGAGAGCACTGTGGTAGAGAATAGAAAGAAGGAACACCATGTGAACCTTGGAGGTTGCAAATCTATGAATAACGAGCACAATGGACAAGAAGGAATTGAAACCACTCTAGTTGAAACGAGATAAGAATGAATAAGAATGATATAATTTGGACAGCACTCCGACTGTAAATGGAAGAAATTGAGCATGAACTTGACAAGATGAGAGGATAATTGATGAAATCAACAACATACTGCCTCCGGAACTATTGAAAAAAAATGGCACAAGGGGTAAGAAAGATTTCAGATAGCACTTCGGTTGTGAAGGGGGCAAAACTTGATAAGATGAGAGAACTCGAATGAAAACACGACACTCTGGCTAAATGGAGAAGCAAGGAGAAGAACATGATCTTTAAATCGAGATGATGAGTGAAGAGAGCAACATCACAATGCCTTCGGGACGAAAGAATAGAAGTTAGATTGTTGGGATAAAAGGGGCGGAGAAGAAAATGACAATTTCTGCCACAAATGAGCTTGGAAAGCACCCTTCCAAGATGGTTACAACTGGGTTGTTGGAAAACCAACAACGAAAAGAATAAGCTTGTAGTGGGCTTATGGAAACATCGCAAGACTATGAGATGACATTCTGCCATTAACGAAAAAAACAATTGCTTGTTTGAGATCAACGAAGAGATGAAAAACCTCTTTCACCAAGAAGGATATGGAGAAAGCTTGGATCAATGATAAGCACCACAAATAGCAACATTCCCAATGGAAGGCTTTAGGTGAAATATAACCCAAGATAACTCCAACAAAGAGATTGATGGATTTAAAATACCTCATGATCGAAGAGAAAAATGATGGTTTTTAAAATATCTCATTCTTAACAACATGTGAATCATGAAACACGAACTCAAATTGTCAAGAATGACATAACACCACCTCAAGTGATAAGGTAGAAAGAATTGCACTTCAGAATGCAAGATGAAGAATACTTGAGCTCCTCAAAACAAAACATGTGTTGAGCACCATGTTTATTTTAGAGTAAAGCTTAGCAGATCATAACTTCAAGAGAAATCTTGAAGAACAGTTGAAGAATGAAAATAATCCTTGACGAACCATCAAGTAGAGCCTCCATGAAGAACTCCGGTAATAAAAGGATGATAAAAAGAAAGAGAAGTTGAAAACACAAGGTGAAGCCTTGCGATGATTTAGATGGAGCTTCGCGACAAGATAATTGAGAGAGCTTGGAACTCCGAAAAGAAAGATGAAACCTCTCGAACCGAGAATGTGATATGATGACCAACTCCGGAAAGAAAGATGAATCACTTGTAATCAAGAATTTATTCATCATGAATAATCTCTGGAAGAAAAGAATTAGTCACTTGGATGAAACAAGAATAAGAATTATGTCATGCCTATCCTTCACCAATTTAAATTGATGACAAGCAACGGATTTGGCATACTACTTATTCTCGTAGAAAGAATTAAGAGAGATATAGCACAAACTTGAGAAGGTATAGATGGAACCACCGGTGGAATTTGGAAACAACGAATGAATTGATATGATAACCAAGAAAAGAGAACTCTTGAACGAACCACCATAATAATTGAAAATGAAAGAAGTAAAGGGGTGAATCACCGGTAAGAATTAGAGAACGAATGAAGATACTTGAGGGAATTTAGATACATGAGAACGAAGAGGCCATGAACTGATTAGAGGATATTTGAACGATGCATCGGAAAAATTCCAGAACGAGAGTTTAAGGCTGAGAATGAATAATTCTAAGATGATGGGCTACGGAGAATCAATCTGAAAAGACTCTTGAATTGCTCCGGATGGGTGAAAAGAATTTAAGAGAGCTATGAATCTTGAAGAGAATGGAGCAAGGTTTAAGAGAAATCCTTCTTCGGTCTTCAAAAGTTGAGAAAGATGATGAGAACCACCCTGACAATTTATGAGACACTCCGGAGCAAAGAAGAATAGAAATGTTGAACCAACGATGAAAAGAATTTGAAAGATCTTGGAGAAAGACATTTGACTGATGATATTTCATTCTTACGTCAAACTTTCAAATGAATTTGAGAATCGCTCCTGATAATTCGAAGAGTCAGGTAAGATCCTGGGAAAAAAGGCCTGTGGGTTAGGGCCCACTCAAAAGAAACATCGTTGAACAATTGATTGAAAGGGGGGATTGCACCGGTTGAATTAAATGACTTGAATGAGATAACAATCTCCAAATATCTTGAACGGATTGAGAATGGAAACACAAGTCTTCTGAGATATCTTGAGCACTCCGGATAAGAATAGAGAGAGGTGAACAATTAAGAGGTGCACCGACGTGGAAAAAACATTTGAAACGAGGAAAGGGATATGATCAACACCGAAAGCTTGAATTAAATCCACCGAAGAAGAAAAAAAAAGAACGAAGGATGATGAATTTGAAGCTCGTGAGCATCTTCATGAGGGATCACCGGTTCAGAACATTGACAGGAAAAGAATGGAGAAACTTCATATGAATAAATGGATACTTGATTAACATATATGAGTCCTTGAAGTAAAGGGTGGGAGGGTGGGGAAAAACAAAGACAACTTGGGACGGATGAAACGGATACCGTTGAGAAAACTTAGAATTGATCTTGCGGATGTTGAAAAAGATTGGAACCACTTGAAGAGAAGCACACCGGTTGAAAAAGAATTAACATGACGATCTCGATGATCAAAAGGATTAGTATTCACATAGCAATATGAGAACACCGCTTGAAAGGTATGGATTCGACATTTGACTTCGAAGCAACTCGAATACCACAAATAAAACAAAACAAAGGATTTGGCTTGCAGAATAAGCCGGAACAAACATATGATAGATATTTCGTCCGAAGTTTTCGTGGTGGGGCCCACACGGGCTCGAGTGTATAGCACCATCATGTACAAGGCAGTGCACATGACATACGAAGTGTCCCCGAACTAGCATAGCCAAGGGTTCTTTAAGACACAACAAGACCACTGTAAAAACGACCGTGGAAAGGCGGACCACTAGACGTCGAACCCCAATCTCATATCATGCATCTGTCGAAAAGATATTCTAGGAGCTACTTGAATTCCCACCTATAAAACTCCCGAAACTTTCTGGTTATGCAATCTGGTGTTGGGGATACCGGGGAAGCAATATATCTCACCCAAACTAACAATACCTACATCCAGCTGTATCCATCCGTCAACACATAACCAAGAAAACTCCGGAAATCGTGTACCTCAACCTTCAAAAAGCATCCGTTATACGAGTTATGGCAATACTCCCGAGCTCGCCCCAGTACTGGATTATCGGGGTTATCTCACCAACAACTGCATAAAAGAGATTTTCGATGTCGGCAAATCTCAGGTATTCCAGAACTGCAACGATAAAATTGTGACGACAACACCTCAGAGCTCGACTCCCCGGGTCAAAGCCACATAAATAGACAGGAGGCACCAAGAACAATGTTCTCATCACAAAACCATCGTAACGATTCCAAGATACCCGCGTGATCCTAATTTTTTTTTAGTGAAATTTGAGGAGAGGAAAGTCAAAACATCTACGTCAAGAGTCCTCACCAGAGCGACGAAGGGGGCTGAGGAGTAAAAAGAATCCTACTCTCTGATATATATAATCCTAAGACTCAAAATAGTTTTCTTCTAGACTCAACAACGGCCAACAATCAAGGGGGCTCCTAGGGTCGGTCGAGGCTCTGATACCAACTTGTCACGCCCAATATGCGACCCTATCCAAAAGGAACTCGAAGGTCCCACCAAGGATAGACCCGCATATTGAAACGCTTTTGCAAGGTGGATATCATTACATCAACATTACATAATAGAAGGGGATACATACATAAGCATACAATGCCACACGAATACAACATCACAATACATCAGAGCATCATCCGACTACGGATGAAACACAAACAGAAACTCAAACGACATCCACCCTGCTAGCCCAGGCTGCCGACCTGGAACCTATCCCCTGATCAAAGAAGAAGCAGAAGCAGCACTTCAAGACAAGCAAACATCGCTCTCGCGTCATGATCATCGCACAACCTGTACCTGCAACTGTTGTTGTAGTAATCTGTGAGCCACGAGGACTCAGCAATCCCATTACCATGGGTATCAAGACTAGCAAAGCTTAAAGGGAAGGAAGGGGTAAAGTGGTGAGGCTGCAGCAGCGGCTAAGCATATATGGTGGCTAACATACGCAAATAAGAGCAAGAAGAGAGCAAGCGGAACGGTCGTGAAACTAGCAATGACCAAGAAGTGATCCTGAACTCCTACTTACGTCAAACATAACCCAAAGACCGTGTTCACTTCCCGAACTCCGCCGAGAAGAGACCATCACGGCTACACACGCATTTGATGCGTTTTAATCCGGATCTGGTGTCAAGTTGTCTACAACCGGACATTAACAAATTCCCATCTGCCTATAACTGCAGGCACGGCTTTTGAAAGATTATACCCTGCAGGGGTGTCCCAACTTAGCCCATGACAAGCTCTCGTGATCAACGAAGGAATAGACCTTCTCCCAGGAAGACCCGATCAGACTCGGAATCCCAGTTTACAAGACATTTCGACAATGGTAAAACAAGACCAGCAAAGCCGCTCGATGCACCGACAATCTCGATAGGAGCTGCACATATCTCGTTCTTAGGGCAACACCGGATGAGCAATCCGTACAACTAAAACCAGACCTCAAGTTTCCCTGAGGGGGCGCTGCAAAGGGCTCTAGTTCGGACCAACACTTAGACAAGCACTGGCCCGGGGGGGGGGGGGCTGTAGTAAAGATGACCCTTGGGTTAATTACTCCCAAGGGAAAAGTACGTGGTGGTGAGGCAAATGGTAAAAGTCAATGTTGGGCCTTGCTGGAGGAGTTTTATTCAAAGCAAACTGTCAAGGGGGTCCCATAAATCACCCGACCGCGTAAGGAATGCAAAATCCGGGAACATAACACCGGTATGACAGAAACTAGGGCGGCAAGAGTGGAACAAAACACCAGGCATAAGGCCGAGCCTTTCACTCTTTACCAAATATATAGATGCATTAATAATATAAGAGATATTGTGATATCCCAACCAAAATCCTGTCCACCATGGAGAAATCTTCAACTTCACCTGCAACTAGCAACGCTATAAGAGGGGCTGAGCAAAGCGGTAACATAGCCAAACAACGGTTTGCATAGGAAAGGTGTCAAAGGTTAGAGGTTCATGGCAACATGGGATGGCTCGACAAACAGATGATAGGTAGCGCAGCAAAGCGATAGAACGAAGCAACTAGCATAGCAATGATAGTAGTGAGATCCAGGATAGCGGTCATCTTGCCTGAAATCCCGCTAGGAAGAAGAACGAATCCATGAAGAAGACGAACGGGAGTAGTCGAATGAATCCTCACAATCGCAACATTACCGGAACTAAGAAGCAACACCGGAAAGAAATAAACAACATGGTAAATGCACGAGCATAATCATGGCATGATGCACAAACAAGTATGATGCATGACCGGTTTAATAAGGCATGGCATGGCAAAGTGCAACAAGCAGTACTACAAGTTAAGCGGAGCTCAATATGCAACGAGTTGCATATTGATGAAACACCACATGCAATTATTTAGTTTGATCTCGGTTAAGTACCCAACAATATTAAATGTTGATTAACATGGCAAGAGGGTGAAACATAAGAAAACTACCTATCTAAGCAAGTTTAAATGAGGCCGGAACCACAAAACAACAATTCCGGAAAATCCCCATGTCCATATTTTAGATTCGGTACTGTTCTGCCCTAAACACAATTTTAGAGTTTTTAAACAGGAAAATAAAGTGGACCATGTTAATCTAGGCATTTTTCCACCCCATTTACATATAAAGTTCATTAAAATCCGAGCTACGGTTATTTAGTTATGAATTAAATCATTTTAGCATGGCATTATGCAAAATAAACACAAACAACATGTTAAACATTTTAAACATGGATTAAAATGGCAAGGGGGGCTTCTTAAATAGGCAGGGGTCTAGGGTTAGGGGTTTTGCTCCGTTTTCGGACATCGGATCTCGATCCAACGGTCCAGAGCAGAGGGGGTTAGATAGGTGGGCTAGAAGGGGTTAGTGGGCTGTGTGAGAGAGAGGCTTGGGCTGATAGGAGAGAGAGGAGAAATGCAGCCCGACACGATTTCGGAGACCGAAACGTCCGACGATTAAACCGACTATCTCGCGGTTATAAATATAACGGTTGGGCAGTCAAACCGACTCCGAATGCGACGAAACTTGGCAGGCGGCCTGTCTACACTATAATAAGACCGCACGACAAGTTGCAACCCATTCCGAGAACATTTTTATGCCACTTATAAAATAATATTTCGGAGGTGCCGCGGGCGTGTGCGAGTGTGGTCGGGCTCAGAACGGACAACGGAGAGAACCGGCGGAACACGAACGGATGCAAGTTTTATGAAAACGATGCCGATGCAATGCGCATGATGCTATGAGATGAGATGCATAACAAGAACAAAATGCAAAACAACAGACAAAAACCCAACCACGAAAGAAATATCATATAGCATCTCCGGAAAAGGCAAGAGTCGGAGTTACGAATATGGAAAGTTGTATCCGGGGCGTTACAGATGCGTTGGCCTCACGACTAAGTCCTCACACTAGGACATCTGCCGTGACAATTGCACGGGGATCGGCCTGTCTCTATGCCTCCGGGCGCTCTTGGCGTTGCGTCCCGCGAGGGTGTGGCCCCTGCTCCAAGCGTGGGGAGCCATACGCCGAGCTTCGGTGTGCTGATCCCTGATCCTCGCGTTCCCCGAAGGAGGGGCGGCCTGAAGATGGCACCGGCCTTCCTCCGCGGCCGTTGAAGAGGAGGAAGTGGATCACCGTGGACGCGTAAGCGCTCTACTTCCCTTGATTTTCACACGGCAAGCCTCCCTTATGCTCTTGCTTCTCAGGTCTCCTCCAGGAAAAAGGACGAGGGCGTCCGTGCCACCTGCTTCTATGGACGCAACGCTCACGGTAGCAGTGTGTCCCATGACGAGGCCGAGCCCACGCACGCCAGTAAAGTCGTGCTGCTCCTGAGGCGACTCCAAGTGTGCCTCGGCTCCATGTCCCCGGCTCCCTTCATCTGACGCAACACCAGACTCACGAGGACGGCCCCGAGGCTCCCCTTGCCAATTCTCGCAGGTGGCCGGGTCTTCCATGAGTCGATGGCCCCTATGGACAGGGCATCGAGCTCGCACATGGTCACTGTCGGTGCCAAAACCGGCGGATCTTGGGCAGGGGGTCCTGAACTTTGCGTGTAAGGCTGATGGTAACAGGAGGCAGGGGACACGATGTTTACCCAGGTTCGGGCCCTCTCTATGGAGGTAATACCCTGCTTCCTACTTGATTGATCTTGATGAATATGAGTATTACAAGAGTGGATCTACCACGAGATCGTAATGGCTAAAACCCTAGAAGTCTAGCCTATGTGATTATGCTTGCCTCTACGGACTAAACCCTACGATTTATATAGACACCGGAGGGGACTAGGGTTATGCAAAGTCGGTTACAGAGAAAGGAAACTACATATCCGAATCACCAAGCTTGCCATCCACGCAAAGGAGAGTCCCGTCCAGACACGGGAAGAAGTCTTCTGTCTTGTATCTTCATAGCCCAACAGCTCGGCCCATGTTAATAGGCCGGCCGTCCGAGGACCCCTTAATCTAGGACTCCCTCGGTAACCCCCGAACCAGGCTTCAATGACGAGGTGTCCGACGCGCAGATTGTCTTTGGCATTGCAAGGCGGGTTCCTTCTCCGATCACTTCAAAGTACCTGACCTAAGGAGCAGTATCCGGCTTTTCATTTAATGTCACACTCATTGGCTTCTGCACCTTCATGATTTCAGCTTCCACGTGCCCAGCAAATACGAGAGGTCGGGGTATTTTTGCACATACCACTCTGACCATGTAAGAAAGTTGTCTATTTCAAGAGATGGGGATCTTCAGATTCAGTCCACACCAAGCGAGGAATCCTTAGAGCTTGCCAGCAGAAACAACTCCAACATGGCTACCGCTCCCAGCTCTTCCTCCCACCCCCACAGCTCCAAAAAAAGCGATTGGGAAAAGTGTTCCATATCCCACAATCAGCTAGTGAAGCTGCAGACACAGGGATTTCTTCGCCCCGCAGATCTAGTCCCCGTTCATGCCGGATTGGATTCCTTCGATGGTGGGGCGCAGGCGGAGAATCTCCCCAACCCATCCGTGGGGGAACAAATATGCTTTGTTCCCTACTTGTTGAGAGGTGTCGGATTTCCAATCCATCCATTCCTCCGAGGGCTTCTGGAGTATTATGGCCTCCAACTGCACAGTTTCACTCCTGCCTCCATCCTGCACATTGCAGGTTGCGTTGCTCTTTGTGAGCTATTCCTGGGTTGCGAGGCCCATTTTGAATTATGGAAGAACTATTTCGCCTCGTCCCTCGTAATCAAGAGGGATCAATATTTCAACTGGGCGGCACCGAGGTATGGCGCATCGCTAGGACCGGATACCTGTCCGACACACCGAAGAAGACATCCGAAGAGTGGCCTTCCGAATGGTTCTATATTGAGGACGTCTCCCTTCCCGACCGAGTCCGAATGGGTCTTCCCGAATTTTCAAGTGCGCCATTGAAGAAACGCCATAGCTAGCGCCCCCGGAGCCTCGGGGAGGAAGATAGCACGGATGTCCGTCAATTAATGAGCAAGATAAAGATGCTCGCCCGGTCTGGATTGTCGGTAGTCGAGGCTATGGTGACATCCATAGTACGGGGGGTCTAGCCACTCCGACACAGAGGGCATCCCATGTGGCACTATAACGGAGAAGACGATGCCATCCGCTGCGGTCGGAAGGGTCTAGATACCCCCGCCGCTTTGGCCAAAATACTGGCCGGACTATACAAAGGGGAGAAAGAGGAGTTCATCCGCATTAAGCGCAGAGATGGATTTTCCATGCGCAACCCTCCCAGCTGGGTGAGTTTCCATCCCACTACTCCACTTAGTTTACTCCCCGAGTCACTTTCCATAAATATTGATCCGTCCATTTGTAACAGGAATGGCGGAAGATCACCAAGGAGCTCCATAGCCCCGCACCACTGCTAGAGGACCACAACCGGGCCCTTGACCCCGGATTCAAAGAGGATCCAGATATATTCGTGGATCTCGAGGATGGAGTGTTCTACTAGGTGAGCTATGACGGCATGGAAGTGGCCATCACCGCTGACTATCCCGGCCTTCTCCCTGCCTCACATGTAAGTAATCAGGAGACCTCTCCTTCGAAAGAACTTCCTCATTCTGCCTCACCCACCGCACTATCTCGTGCTCCAAAGGGGAGGCGATCGACGCCCAACGCTGCACCTGAGGCGACTCACAAGAGAGTGGCGCCTATGCCGGGCAGACCTTCAAAGAGGAAGGTAAATAAAAACACATCCGAGCCTTCATCAAAGAGGTATGGTTTTTAAAATATGCTCCTTGGCTGTCACAATGAAGTGTGACGCTATCCTTTGTGTCTTATCAGGAAAAACATTCGTCAGACTATGTCCGGGGATCCTGCCGATCATGCCTCCACTAGCCAGATTCCGGATCCTGTCTCAAGGACCGAGGTTGACGCTGGAGTGACACCGGATTGTCCTTCTTTAGAGGATTCAGATGGTGTATTCATCACAAACTCTGAAGTGGAAAGCGCCATGAATCATCGGCGCCGGCGGGCCGCTCTTCGCGACCCCAGTTTTTTAGAAGAGGCTTTCAACGCCTTCAACTCGGGTGATGCATACATCCGAGCTGCTCGAGATGGGCTTACCAGAGCCACTGACCAATATTTGAAAGATATGCGGGTAAGTACACACTTGTACGATTCTGATAATTATATACCAGTAGCCCCCGAGACTTGAAGCAGTTGATGCAACTGATTTGAGGATCGTTGTATATCCAGGTGCTCACAAAGAAGAACAACCTGTTGTCTGAGGAGTTGGGAAAGTGTCGGACCCAGCTAGCCACTGCTACCGCCGAACTGCAGAAATCCAAGAAGGCAGTGTCTGGTAATGATACCCTCCATCAAGAAAACATAATCATATACCAGGATTATTAATACAGGTGCATATCTTATGGAAGAGTCGTCAGATCATCCGGGAGAGGTACCGGAAGTCGCACAGGCGGGACATCCAGAAGCACAAAGGCAACTAGCTCCGGGTGAACGTATACTGACACGGGTCTCGGAGGAGAAAAAGAAACTCCAGGATTCCAACACCGAGCTGGGCGTGGAACTAAAAGATGTCCGGGCCCAGCTGGCTAACTCCGTGAAGGAAAATAAGAGGCTACGAGGCGGCATATTTAGTATTTGTTCAAACTTACCTTCACATAGTTCGACAAGGAAAGGAACTGACATAATTATGTTTGCCGGTATGCTGACCGACCGTCCTGAAGAGGAGATGTCGGGACTTTGGGCGATCTGCTACAAGATCTATCGCAAATGCACGAGAGATCTCGGCAGGCCATGCAAAGTATTGCCAATGCCTTATGGCGATCCGACTCCCCTCCAGGAAGTATGGAGGAGCTTGTACAACTATTCAAGGGAGCGTGGCGGCGCTTCCGATTTTGGAAGATATCGGCCTGCCGGGAAGGTGTGCGAGAGGCCCGGGCCATGGTGAAAACACGGCATACCAAGCTCGATCCAAATCGCATGGCCCGGATCGGACCTTTAGGGTCAGATGGAAAAGAAATTCCCGTTAGTTTGGTATATGACCAGGTACAAGTAGCCGCCATGTATTCCCAACAGGATTGTAGGCTAGATAGCCTGTTAGATGGCATAGAGGAAGAAGTTTTTGAGTCCAAGTGACTATGTACTTCAATTGACAAATTTGTCCCTAGCCGGATTGTAAAACAATTGTCATGGCGGACTTTTTCACTTCGACCTCTCGACCCGAAGGTGCGGAGTGCTTCCGAATACTCGCTTGGTAATGTAGACCGGGGTATGCGTGGAAACCAGGCGTAGGGGTCATAGTTGCTTGAACAGACAAGTATCCGGCTAGCTATGTTATATTATATTTTGATCGCAAGAAACATCTTCCAGAGAGAATAGTTCCGTTAAGGGTTCCTTTCCCTGGGTCAGCATGTGTTAATGTGCTTGTCCGAACTGTGATTGAAAACTCACAACATACGTAACATCTGGGGGTTCATAGTGTAACGAGTAAAGAATATCTTTAGTCCGCCGACTGAATATTCCCTTAAGAACGCTAGCTTTCGGCTTCACCTAGTCTGAGGTACACATCCGGATGACCCGACAGTAACAATTGCAGAGGTGCTCCCTTTATGCCCTAGCCGAACTAACGAGAACGTAGGGCATAAGCACAGGAGCCAGGCAACCCAGCTTGGCCAAAACTTAAGTCATATCGATGCATATAATGGCGAAGAAAAGGTACATACGCAGAAAAGACACATATGTGGTGAGCTCGATGCTCGGAAAATAATAATAATAAGCTTCCATACAAGAAGCCCCCAGGTATAATTGACGTACATATTTGAGAATGTGTGCGTCGTAGGTGTACAGTTTAGCCACACGAGAGATTTAAGGCTAAAAAAATAAAAGGTGAAAAGAGAGGAAAATAAATAATGTAAGCAAAAGGGAGAAAGGAGACGAACAAAGAGTCCGGCGCTAGGCATAGAATCTTCAGAGTCTAGCCGCGTTCCATGGGTTCGGCTCCAGGCGATTGTCTGATGCATCACGCAGGTGGTACGATCCTCCGGCGAGGACTTCGTCAATGATGAAGAGACCCTCCCACTTAGGCTTGAGTTTGTCCTTTTTCTTCTCTGGCAAGCGTAGAACAAGTTCGCCAACATTATATGTCTTGGCCCATACTTCTCTACTTTGATATTTACGTGCCTGTTGTTGATAAAATGCAGGACGGGCTTTTGCAACATCGTGCTCCTCCTCCAGGGCATCTAGGTTGTCCTGCTGATCAAGCTCAACCTCTCTCTCTTCATACATGCACACTCGAGGTGAGTCATGAATAATGTCGCAGGGTAACACAACCTCTGCGCCGTACACCATGAAGAAAGGTGTATATCCGATAGAGCGATTGGGCGTGGTCCGTAGCCCCCAGAGTACAGAGTCGAGCTCCTAGACCCAGTGCTTGTCTGATTCTTTCAAAGACCACACTAATCTGGGTTTAATGCCGCTCATAATAAGACCATTGGCTCGTTCGACTTGACCATTTGTTTGTGGGTGATAGACGGGGGCGTAATCAAGCTTAATGCCTAGATTGGCACACCAGGTTTCCACCTCATCAGCTGTGAAATTGGAGCCATTATTGGTGATGATGCTGTGTGGAACACCATAACGGTGCACAACGCCGGATATGAAGTCTATCACTGGTCCGGCTTCGGCCGTTTTAACTCATTTGGCCTCTATCCACTTAGTGAATTTATCCACCATAACCAACAGATACTTTTTCTTATGGCTTCCTCCTTTAAGAGGTCCGACCATATCAAGCCCCCAGACCGCGAAAGGCCAAGTGATGGGGATTTTTTTTAGAGCGGTGGGTGGTATGTGGCTTTGGTTGGTGAAAAGCTGGCATCCGACGCAATGTTGGACAAGATCCTGTGCGTCTGCTTGGGTCATCGACCAATAGAAACCTGTAAGGAAGGCCTTGCTTATGAGGGCCCGAGCCGCGGCGTGGTGACCACCGATGCCAGCATGGATTTCAGCCAAGAGCTACTACCCTGCTTCCTCGGAGATACATCTTTGAAGTACTCCGGTAGCGCTTTTCTTATAAAGTTCTCCCTCGTGAACCTTGTAGGCTTTAGAGCGCCGCACAATACAGCACGCCTCATTCTGATCCTCTAGGAGTTCTGCCTATTAAGGCAGGCGAAGAAGCGTTCGGTCCATGGGGCAATGACTACCATGATGAGATGGGACGACAGTGTAATTTTGGGGGCTGAGCCCCCGATGATATCGATGTGTTTGGAATCGGGGGTTATAGTCGGATCTGGATTGGTGTTGCCACTCTCCCCTTGCCACACTATGGATGGCTTGAAGAGCCTTTCCAAAAAGATGTTAGGTGGGACGGGGTCGCGCTTGGCGCCGATGCGAGCGAGGACATCCGCCTCTTGGTTACTTTTTCGAGCCACATGATGAAACTCGAGCCCCTCGAACCGAGCCGACATTTTGAGAATGGCGTTACGATAGGCCGCCATCTTCGGATCTTTGGCATCAAAATCTCCATTTATTTGAGATATTGTGAGGTTTGAATCCCCGCACACTTCTAGGTATTGTATGCCCATGGAGACAGCCATTCGAACACCATGCAACAAGGCCTCATATTCGACTGCATTGTTGGAGTCTATGTATAATATTTGGAGTACGTACTGAACTGTATCTCCAGTGGGGGATGTTAGGACAATGCCTGCTCCTAAGCCTGCCAACATTTGGGAGCCGTCGAAGTGCATGACCCAGTTGGAACATGTGTCGTACTCTTTAGGGAGTTCGGCCTCTGTCCATTCAGCGACGAAGTTGGCCAGTACTTGGGATTTAATGGCCCGGCGTGGTTTGTATGTTATGTCGCATGGGAGGATCTCCATGGCCCACTTGGCAATCCGGCCCGTGGCATCGCGGTTGTTTATTATGTCATTGAGTGGTACCTCGGAGGCCACCCTTATTGAGCCCTCTTCAAAGTAGTGTCGTAGCTTCCGTGATGCCATGAAGACCGCGTACGCTATTTTTTTGGTAATGAGGGTACCGAGATTTTCATGGTTTGAGGAGAGTGGATACGTAGTATACGGGCTTTTGTAGCCGGATATTGTGCCCGTCCTCTTCCCATTTGACGACGAGCGCCGCATTTACGACTTGGTGTGTGGCCGATATGTATAATAACATGGGTTCGCCGATATTCGGCGTGGCCAGGATTGGGGTGCTCGCTAAAAGAGTCTTTATTTCTTCCAGTCCGGCCGTTGCCGTGTCCGTACACTTGAACTGATCGGTGCGTCGGAGAAGGCGGTAGAGTGGCAATGCCTTTTCTCCTAGTATGGAGATAATGCAGCTTAAAGCTGCCACACATCCGGATAGTTTTTGGACTTGTTTAAGGTCTGTTGGCGTGGCCAACTGTGACAAAGCTCAAATTTTAGCCGGGTTTGCCTCAATTCCCCTATTGGAAACGATGAAGCCCATCAGTTTTCCAGCGGGAACGCTGAAAACACACTTTTCCGGATTGAGCTTAATGTCATATGTACGGAGGTTGTGGAATGTAAGACACGGATCGTCTATTAATGACTCGACGTGTCGAGTTTTGATGACTACATCATCCACATATGCTTCAACTATCTTGCCAATTTGTTTCTCCAGGCATGTTTGAATCATGCGTTGGTAGGTGGCGCCGGCGTTTTTGAGCCCAAAGGGCATAGTGTTGAAGTAGAAAGGCCCGTATGGGGTAATAAATGCTGTTGCGGCTTGATCGGATTCCTTCATCTTGATTTGATGGTATCCGGAGTATGCGTCGAGGAACCACAGTGAGTCGTGTCCTGCGGTAGCGTCGATAATCTGATCGATGCAGGGGAGGGGGAAGGGATCCTTAGGGCATGCCTTGTTGAGGTCTTTGAAATCGACACATAGGTGCCAGGATTTATCCTTCTTTGGTACCATTACCAGGTTTGCTAGCCAGTCCGGGTGTTTTATTTCTGATGAATCCGGCCTCGAGTAACTTTGCTAGCTCCTCCCCCATAGCTTGTCGTTTGGGTTCGGAAAAGCGCTGCAATGTTTGCTTGACCGACTTATATCCCTTTAGTATGTTTAGGCTATGTTCGTCCAGCCTACGTGGGATCCCTGGCATATCAGAAGGCTCCCAAGTGAATATGTCCCAGTTTTCGCGTAGGAACGCTCGCAGTGCGGCGTTGACCATGGGGTCCAGCTGTGCCCCAATGGATGCTGTCTTCTTGGAGTCCGTTGGGTGGACTCGGAATTTGACTATTTCGTCTGCTGGTTTAAAGGAGGTGGATTTGGGTCGCTTATCCAGGATCACATCGTCCCTATCCACCATGGAGCGCAATGCGGTTAATTCTTCTCCCGCGAGGGCGTCAGACAACGCCTCAAGGGCTAGGGCTGCGGTTTTGTTTTCGGCGCGGAGTGCTATGTCCGGATCACTAGCAAGAGTGATAATACCATTGGGCCCGGGCATCTTGAGCTTCATGTACTCGTAATGGGCTATAGCTTGGAAGCTTGCAAATGCATCCCGCCCTAATAGGGCATGATATCCACTGTAGAAAGGGGCCACTTGAAAGGTTATCTCTTCGGACCGATAATTCTCCAGCGTGCCGAATACCAGACCGAGTGTGATTTTCCTGCACATCGCGCCTCCCGACTGGGAATGATTCCTCGGAAGGTCGTGCTACTTTGCTCAATGTGGCTCCTGTCTATTTCCATTTTACTCAGAGTCTCCTCGTAAATGAGGTTTAGTCCGCTGCCGCCATCCATGAGCACTTTGGTAAGCCGAAAGCCGTCCACTATTGGACTGAGGATCAATGCGGCTGCTGCCCAGACTGTCCTGAATTTTGGTTCATCACTAGCATTGAAAGTTATGACCGTGTTGTTCCAGGGGTTTGTTGCTGCGACTTGGCAGACTTCGGCGAGGCCGCGGAGTGCCCTTTTGCGCCTATTGTTTGAGGCAAAAGTCTCGAAGACCGTCAATACTCTGAATTCGTCGTCTTCCATGTGATGTTGCTCTGCGATATTTTTGGTGAGGAGATCCTCACCGATCTTGGCCACTTGCCGGAGTATCCAACATGCTCTAAGGCTGTTGGTTGGTGTGGTATCTGGTATTGTATGTATTTTGCATGGCCTATCGAGCCATCCCTCCAGAACGGTTCCGCGCCCCATAATGGGCTTTGATTTCTTTACTATTGGCTTAGGCGACCGACGAGGGTGCATCCTTTTTGTCCGGACGAGGGGTTGAGTGGAAACCGATGGCTCCCAAGAAGTTGCCTGAGTTTTCCAGGCGCTTTCTGTTGCGCAGTACTTCTGTACTATAGTTGCCAGGTCAACGAAGTGTAATACGCGACGGTAGTTAATGGCATTGTGGATTCCCTTGTCCATGCATTTTTTGCAGAATAATGAGATCGCGTCTTCGTCGCGCAGTCTTTGATCTTGTCTTTGACAAGGAGGAATCTGGCCCAAAAGTGATGGACCGTTTCTTGAGGCTGCTGTCGTATGTTCATAAGATCACGTGTATCTGGGTGGGTGGGTGGATTTAAGTCCGTATCCTGACCCAATTTGGGATCCGGAGTTTGAGAAACTTCCGAGCTTAACGGTTCGGGCTCCGGGATATCAACCAATTTTTCAGGTCCACTGTCTGACTATAGGTTCGGAATACGGGGCACGTCTTCCTGTGGACGGGTATCAGATTCTTTGAGCTTAGAAATCCGAACACAATTCATCCTCAATATTGAGGAAGAGTTGTTGTATTGCTCCTCCACTACCGCTATTTGATGGGTGATCGGCGGAGATTCAATTTCTCTCTGATCAGGTTTAAGCCCAATCGATCGTAGTCTGTGGCAACCCCCAAGGCGGCGATGCAATCCAGGAGTTTGTTTAAATATGATAACTCCGTCAGATCCATTTGTTTGGAGTATTCGGAGTTGATGCGAAGGTGATTTTCGATTACCCGAGAAGTCATCATCGGCTCAACGACCGAACGGGCGGTCATGGTGAAGCCACCCAACCGGAGGGTTTGGCCGAAGGCCAGGGCTCCTCCGGAGGTGATATTGTCCTTGATAACAAGGCGAGCCATCAATCCTATCTTCGAAGTCATAGCAGAACTCTCAATGAAAGCACCAATGTCGGTGTCAAAACCGGCGGATCCGGCAGGGGGTCCAGAACTGTGCGTCTAAGGCTGACGGTAACAGGAGGCGGGGAACATGATGTTTACCCAGGTTCGGGCCCTCTCTATGGAGGTAATACCCTACTTCCTGCTTGATTGATCTTTATGAATACGAATATTACAAGAGTGGATCTACCACGAGATTGTAATGGCTAAACCCTGGAAGTCTAGCCTATGTGATTATGATTGCCTCTACGGACTAAACCCTCCGGTTTATGTAGACACTGGAGGGGACTAGGGTTATACAAACTCGGTTACAAAGAAAGGAATCTACATATCCGAATCACCAAGCTTGCCATCCACGCAAAGGAGAGTCCTATCCGGACACGGGAAGAAGTCTTTTGTCTTGTATCTTCATAGCCCAACAGTCCGGCACATGTTAATAGTCCGGTCGTCCGAGGACCCCTTAATCCAGGACTCCCTCAGTCACGCCCTGGGCGGGAGAGTCGGACGGGGAGACGACCGGCCCCGGGTCATCCCGCGCGTCCTCCACGGACCAGAGCATTGAGCAGAGCCCCCGTTGGGCATTGGAGCTTGCACATAGCCGTGGCATTGTTCGGCATGTGCTTCTCCAAGATGCGAGCAGCACGCTGAACCGGCTCGGGGCGGAGCTTCACAATGTCAACCTGCATCTTGAGGCCGAGAATCTGTGCCTGGTGTGTGAGTGGCGTCGGCTCGAGGTTGCCGTCAATCTTAGTCGCCTGCAGTGTGAGGCTGCCCGCTCGAAGGATGAGGAGTCTTCTGTCATGGTGAAAGAAGCCCGCAATCGCTCTTTCGAGGAAGCCGAGGCCGTAGATCGACGGTGTGAAGCCGTAGAAAATTGCGAGTGGGAACTTCTGGCTTCACTCACCGTCCTCGAGCGGCAAGATTAGGCTTGCAGAGCCACCCTGAGTGCTTTATCGGAAGGGCCCTCGGCGTGCAAAGCGGGGCTCTGCACTCTCGAGGACGCGTTGGCGCTATAGGCGTCCGAGCAAAGCTTGGAGCATGAGTGACTAGATGTAATGGGGCACCAAGTAATGGCTTCCAAGGCTTCTCTAGCCTCCCGAGAATCGAAGTTCTAGACGAAGATCGACGAGGGGGTCATGGCCGCCCGCCGGGCCCTCATCAAGGACAACCTTCAGAAACCGAAGCTTCTAGAGACCCATTTCTATGCACGGCCTGAAGAACTGAAGGGCGAGATTGACGACCTAAAGGGAAGCTGGCCGAGGCGGAGAGGCACCAGAAGACTACGCTAGATGCCCAAGCCACGGACGAAGCCAAGCTAGCATTCCTTTATTAGCTGGTGGGAGAGGTCCCCTCCCTCGTGGAATGGGCAGCGAACGAGCCTAGCCGAGCTCGGGGCTTGCAGCACACTCGCTCCGAGATGTTCCACGACCTCGAGCAAAGGGCTCGTCGTGCCCTGAACTGCATCAGCACATAGCATCTCGAGCCCTCTTGTGCAAGATGACGCCGGTTACCTTGCCTTCTTCACCAGGATCATGGAGCGTCTTGAAGGAGGCGTGGAGAGGGTGAGCATGCTCGTGGAGGAGGAGTGCTGCGATCTCCTTGCACGGGCGTCGACGTGCGTCTTTAACAACCTTCTTCGCTTCGACCCCAATCGACTTCGAGGCCGCAATAGCCCCCGCTCCCATGGCGATTCAGGATGCCTTGGGGGAGTGGGTTGAGGACCATGTGCATGATATAATCGCACAATCTGGCCCTGTTGGCCATGAAGACCAGCATGGAGCCGGAGGGCACGGGACCGATGACAGCGATGGTGACGACACATCTCCTTAGGCTGTCTTTCTTCTGTTACCTATCAACATTTTGAGTATGGCCACTCGGGGGTGTAAGAGGTATTGATGAACATTCCTTAAATATGTATTGAACTGTATTCATGCCTTCCTGGGCTGCCTTTCCCTTGTGCTTATTTTATGCCCGTTACCCCCGAGCGAGGGTTGACCGTCGTTGGTATGCCGGGTCATGCTGGCAAAGAAAGGCCAGGAGATGAGCCCTCCCGGATTGAGAGGCCAAGGGCAACGGGTGCCTGTTGGCTCTCTCGTGAGCGTCGCGCGAGGGTTTAGGCACGAGATTCCTGGTGAGGTGGTGTGCGTCGGGGCAGACCCGCGACCATCGGTTTTTAACGCCGCTGGGACTTGCCCAAGTGCCAACACTATGCCCAGCCCCCGCTCGCGGGGCGCTTAGTGTAACAGCATGGATTTTGGCCCTTTTTCTGTTGATTTATTTGGTTTTTGCTCTATTTTTCTTTTGGAGTGGTTCTCTGGCCTTGCCACCTGGGAAGTCATCCTCATTCCTCCTCCCAAGTGGCTCATCATTCTCAAACTCATCCCAAGACCATGCCATTTCCATCCTAGCCCATATCCCAATATTCTATTCTTGGGGAAAATTCATTTTTCATTAAAGGAATAACCTCAATTGCCCTAGGTTGTGAAGCAGCCTTTAATTCTGTCCATCCCAAAAAATTCCAAATTAATTCTCGTTATTCCTTTGGGTCATATGTTGATCAAATATGCCCAAACTTTCCAGTCCTAGCCCAAGAATAATTCCCCAATAATTATTCTTCATTTCTGTCTTGAATGGCACTTTGTGAAGGAAGTGTCATTTATATTTTCCTAGTGGCTCCTGAAATTTTTGGGCATGCTTATATATCTAAATAATTGCCTCATGCACAAGTTCAACTTTATTTTCCTAGCCAATCTTCCTCAGTGATTTTTCAAAGTTTCTGTCTGCCAGAAGGCTTTGTGAAGGAAGTACTAGCTAGGAGTATCCAAATGAGTTGTACTTTTGCACAATCCTTAATGTGCTCATATTAACCCTCTCCACCCATTTGCAGCCCCATCCAATCATATATGTGAGCACATGACCAAATATTTGATTCTGGCAATATTTTCATGTTGTGAAGCAAGTTCATTTTACATTGCTTCAAAAATTCTGATAAATTACCAGATCACTCTCCAACCTATAAAACATCTGTCCACCCAATTTAGCATCATTTCATCAATCTATTTTATCACCAAAATTATTCCAAGCTTCTGGACAGAAATGGTGTTTGTGAAGCAAGTACCATTTTGGTGAACCCATTTGGTACGAGCTTTTTACAGCATCGTCACCTATCCAAATCATCATCATCTACCCAAATTGAGCTCAAGTGGCTAATCCAGGTGAGTGCATCATCTTGATTTAGTTTCTGACCAGATTTGGCAATTGCAAAGCAACTATATTAAATCTTGGTCTAAATATTCTGAAAACCTCTAGGATTATAGTCCTTCCGTAGTCAAACACCCCAGACAACTCCATTGACTCCAATGAGCTCCTGTTGATCACTAGTACCCCTCCAAGTTTGATGCAGCAAACTTGCAGCGATGCCACACTCCTCTCCTTGGTTCCTTTTGTCGATCCATCAACTCCCTCAGCCTCTATTATACAGGGACTAGTCACTTGACAAATCCTCATAGCCTCCCTTGTCCTCTTCGTGCCAGTGATGGTGGTGACTACATCTCTGGCATGCAAATCCATGCGCTCCAACTGCGTTGAGCGTGCTCTGTGTGTCGGGACGGGCCGGCAAGCTCAACCCCGGTGGTTTTCAAGCGTCTCAGCAAGCCGACCTGACACCCTGCTCCTCACCCATTACCCTCGACCCCTTACCCCATCCAGAAACTGCCTTGCCGGTGCTCGCCGACGCATGCCCATGAGAGCACTGTACCCCGTTTGGCTCCAAGCTTGTTTCAGTCGCTTCCTCTGCTCCTCGGCGTCGTCTACCTCCCGTGAACGTTGCTAGCGAGGCCTCGTCGTGTACCCCGTGCCCTCCCGTGCTCACTGAGCTCGCTAGAGAGTTGGCCGAGCTCGAGCAGCGGCACGCGGCCACGGCCTCCCTCGTCCTGTCCGTTTCTCCTGCTCCCCCTTAGCACCCTCTTCCCCGTGAAGCCTACATCGATCCCTCGTCACGTTGCCCTGCCCGCCCGTGCTTGCTGAGCGCGCCAGAGCGTTGGCCGAGCTCGAGCGGCGGCACATGGCCTCGGCCCTTGCCCAACCGCCTCTCCTCGGCTATAAATAGCCAGCCCGCGGCCTCCCGAGCAACCCATCGCCCTTGCCTCACTCCTAGACCCCTCCCTAGCCTCCTCTTCGAGCTCAAGGAACTCCTCTACCCCGCCATTGCCACCATGGCTACCAGCCTCCTCCTCTTAAATTCGGTCAAGCCGAGCTCCTTCTCCTCCTTCTATCACCACCAGCGCACCACCTAGTCCCCGTAGACTCTCCCCATCTACTCTGTTTGTCGTCGGACGCACCGTAGCCCCAACCCCGTCCTCGCCCAAAGCTCTCGTCCACCGGCGTTGAATCCGCCATCGACTCTATCCACCCCGGCGACCGTGGATGGACCACTCGATGTGTCGCTCGACGCTGAGCGGTTCCATAGATGGAGCATGGCCGGAAGTGCCCTATAGCACCGGGAGGCCTCGTCGAGGCTGGCTCTGCTCCGACCAGACGTGGGCGAGAGGAAGGAGATGGCGCCGCCATCGCCAGCTGGCCAGTGGGCCCTGTGACCCCACTTGTCAGCCAGTCCACGTGCGGACCCTAGGTACGCTGAGATGGATAAGTGGAGGCGTAATCCTTTTGATTATGTCTTCAGTTTCCGAAGGTGTATTCTTCCCCTTCTTCGGGCCAGAATGTGTTTTCTCTTTTATGAAGCATATTTCTGAGAAAGGGACGTTCTGTTTAACAACCAGGGACCTGTTTGTAGAAGATATTTTTACAGATTGGTCCCTGAGCTTTAAACGGTCGTATCTTTTCGCACGTAGCTCCAAATCAGGTGATTCCAAAGCCCACGTCTTCGTTTCACCGAGCCCGTTCTGTTGGCCACACTTTCACCATGTTTTGACATTATGAAAATGACCATTTTGCCCCTGCCCTTAATCAGCCCCCTCCGAGAGAGAACGTTTTCCGGTGATTCTTTCCGCGAGTTTCTCGCACTTTCTCCCGATGATTTCTTCCACCCCAGGCAAGCCACACCCTCCATTTGCATCACTGTATTGCTGTAGCTACTTGTGATTTGTTCATGGCATTTTCTCGGCCTATTTTTGAACTTGTTATTGCCATGATGTTGCTTGGAGTTCTCGGGCTAATGTTTTGCAGCTTATGTGGATGTCATGTTGCCTTTGGATTATTAGTGGCTAGTATGATTATTTTTGGGATGGTAGTTGGTATGTTGCTTTGTAATATTATTTTCGGAGATGATGCTTGCATGTGGATCTTAGCGGGGTAGCTAGTTCTTGCTATTGGAGTAGTAGTATTATCGTTCTTGGATTCATCATAATAGTAGTGTCATGTTGCCCTCGGAGTATTATGTTTAGGTCATGCTTTATATTATTTGTTGGATATTTCTATGACTTGGATTACAGGTTGATAGATGATATCGGAGTATCGGTTATCGTAGATATGCTTTGGGGATAAATTCCGTCATTAAGTTGGTCAGGTGCTACCGGACCGGGCTTTTTCCAGCGCATCCACGTTTACCTTTATGGGGGGTCTTGATTTGGTCCTTTGTCGTGCCTCTCGTCGGTGCCTCCAACGAGGGAAGGTTATGCGCGGGCGCTACCCTGATCAGGTAGGACGGCATAAGCCTTGTGTGCCCATGTTTGGTTTTGAGTTCATGTCCCCGTTTGGGAATGTTTTGCCATGACAGTGGCCGAAGATTCCTTTGGTCGGCATAGGGCCACCCATGACTTAGCCCTGAGAGGGAGTTGGTCGGAGTGGCCGTGAGAGTGTCATGGCAAGGGAAGGGTTTCGTCAGAACGCCGTTGGTCCACCCGAATGGGAGTGCGAGGCTATGAGCTCCGTGGTGTGGGTAAAGTGCGCTACCTCTGTAGAGTGTGTGTGTTTAATCTATCGATAGCCGCGTCCTCGGTCATGGGCATAAGTTCATGCTAGGTCACACCATTCGATCAACACTCACATGACAAAATGACTTTTATAGGACTAATACGTTGATATGATGAGCTGTGACAGTTTGGCAGGATGATGATGATGATGTTGGAATGATCTTGAGGATGATCATTCAGTTGGTGATGTGGTTACGCGGTGATCACATGGAGGTATAGATCACGAGGTGATCGAGATGGTATATTGCTTGGCCGGTTAACTAAGCATGAGATGGTTATTGAGATCTGAGATGGGGTTTTATTAGTTTTGTAGTAGTTTCATATCATGCTTAGT
This sequence comes from Triticum dicoccoides, assembly GCF_002162155.2. NCBI lineage: Eukaryota > Viridiplantae > Streptophyta > Magnoliopsida > Poales > Poaceae > Triticum > Triticum dicoccoides. The sequence continues at coordinate 238,674,726 of NC_041387.1, read as the reverse complement.
AGTGGTTTTTGCATCATAGTAGTTGTTAATTAATCTGTGAATGCTATGTTGTTGTGTTGCCTTAATGCTTTTGGTTGTTGTGAGCTTGCAAGTACATTCAATGTACTGACCTGGCGTGTCATGCCAGATTGCAGGTGATCCAGTGATTGATTGATTGCTTGTCGTGGTTACCGTTCATGCGAGCTAGATCGTGTCCCAGCCAGAGTCCCTGCAGAGTGGATTTCCCCAGCTTCGTCGTTATTCTGGTGCTAGAAGATTTCCGCTACTATGAGTTGTTCCGCTGCTAGCATAGAGCTAGTGTAGTATCGCAGGTGTAGTGTCACCGTGCTGATGTGATCCTCTGTAACATCAGACATTTGTATTATTACCCTTTGTTATAAGAGCTGATTTGTTCTATGTCAAGCAGTGCAGTATTCCAAAGGGCTTCTCCTCGATCTCTCGGCTGGAATACGGGGCGTTCCGGTTTCTCTGAGCCGGGGTGCCACACTCGGGGCAGGGGGCGACATGCAACAATAGGTTCTCTTCCGGAAAAGGATTCAAGAGAAGAAACACCGCAGGAAAACAAAACCCCCACCCTTGTTTGAAGAAGTACACAACAACTTCAAATCTCATTAAGGGAAATCACAAAACTGTTTATGAGAAATAGGGGAAAAGTTGCCGCTTCCTACACCTACACTAGTCTTCCCACCAGCGCGGAGCATGGGGCCTCCACTTGGGCGTGGGCATAGTCGTTGTTCGACCGTTCTGCAGGCGCGGAGCATGGGCCTTCCACTTGGGCGTGGGCGGGAGCTCCCGCGAGGCTATGTGACAATGCACCGGGAGACTCCGGGGCGGGTACATCCCCACTCATTATTACGTGATAGTGTCACAGGTAGAACTTGCGAAGGTGCTGGATGTTCCAAGCGTTATGCACGGGGACCCCGTCCTCCATCTCTACGTGGCAGCGCCAGGCCTGGAGACATGAGCGACCCTAAACGGGCCCTCCCACATGGGCGAGAGCTTGTGAAGGCCCTCCCTGGAGAAGACCCACATTAGGAAGAGGTCTTTGACTTCGAGAGTTCGGGAGTGGATGCTGCGGCTATGGTAGCACCGTAGGTCCTTCTGGTACCTTGCAACACGGAGGGAAGCTTGACAGCGGGCCTCCTCGCCGAGCACGATATCGGTTCCCCGTGCGGCATCCGGACGCGCCTCGTTGAATGCCAAGACCCGCAGGGAACCATGCTTGATCTCAAACGGAAGGACCGCATCAACCCCGTAGACGAGGAAGAATGGGGTTTCACTAATGGGCTTAGTCGCAGCGGTGCGTATGGACCACAACACGGACTGTAGCTCATCCGGCCAACCCCAGCCACATGCCTCAAGCTTCTTGTTGAAGCTTCTAGCCTTGAGGCCCCTGACGACCTCTGCGTTGGGGTGCTTATCCTAGGCGTTACGCTATGGGTGCGCCACCTAAGCATGTAGATCTGCATTCCAAGGTTAGCACAATATGACATGCAGAGGTTACTTGTAAACTGGGAACCATTATCGGTGATGATGCGGTTGGGGATGCAGAACCGTCTCACGAGGTCCTTGATAAACTTGACAGCCGAGGCTGCTGGGATGGTGCGCACAGGTTCCACCTCCGCCACTTGGTGAATTTGTCGATGGCTACATAGAGGTAGCGGTAGCCTCCGGGTGCCCGAGGAAACGTCCCTAGTAAGTCCAACCCCTAGATCGCAAAGGGCCACGAGAGCGGGATTGTCTAGAACCCCTGCGATGACTGGTGAATCTACTTGGCATGGAATTGGTAAGCCTCGCAAGATCGACCAACTCAGTGGCATCGTCAAGTGTCGAGGGCCAGTAGAACCCACTGCGGAACACCTTGCACACAAGAGTGCGCGACAAAGAGTGATGCCCACAGTCTCCCCCATGGATATCGGCCAGCAGCTCGCGCCCTTGATCTTCTGGTATGCATCTTAACAAGATGTCGTTAGGATGCTTGCGGTACAGCTCGCCATCTTGTAAGCAGTAAGCGGTGGCCTGGCGAGCCATGTGCCCCACGTTCTCATCCTTCTTCGGCAGGGTGCCGTAGAGCAGGTATGCCTCGAACTCCTTGGTACAACTGTCCTCCTAAGGCGTCAATGCCAGGAGCAGGCGGGCTCCTGAGGTTGGGCCGCAGGCCGGGGCACCTATGAGCGGCGCGGGAGACAGGTCCTCCTGAGGCAGCATTGTGCCTGCCGACGGTGGTGCGACTGATGGCCTGAAGAGCCCTTCTTCAATTATGCCAGGGCTTTGGGGCTCGCGGCGTGATGCTTGCTTGGTGATGTCGTCTGCTTCTTTGTTTGCACCTTGCGGGATGTGCTGCAACTCCAAGCCCGAGAATCGCTTTTCAATTTTATGTACATCCTCCAAGTATGCCGCCATGTGCTCGTCCTTCGGCTTGTACTCCTTGTTGGAGAAGTTGATTAGGAGCTGGGAACCGCCCTTGATGGTGAGGCGCTTGACCCCCAGGGCGGTTGTAGCTTCGAGCCTGGCGATCAAGACCTCGTACTCCATGAAATTTTTGGAGACTTCTAGCCGCATTGGAAGCAAAGCTGGATGGTGTAGTAGAGGTTGTCTTCGGTCGGGGAAACGCACATGACCCCGGCTCCCGCGGTGCACCGCACGAAGGCTTTGTCGAAGTACATGACCCAGCTGTCGGGCGCCTCATCGCCCGAAGCAAGGTATTAGTCCTCGCATAGCTCCTAGTAGTATGTATCCGTCCATTCTGCCACAAAGTCGGCAAACGCCGCTCCCTTGATTACCCTGGTCGTACTGAATTCCTGCTAGAAGGCTTGCAGCTCGATGTTCTACTCGGTGACTCTGCCTGAAGTGTTGGGGCTGTGCAACACCTTTTCTAGTGGGTATGCAGACACAACCTTAATGAGGTGGCCTTGGAAATAATGGCGCAACTTCCCAGAAGCGACCAGGAGCACGAGGAGGAGCTTCTGCTACATAGGGTAGCGCACGCCCATCCCATAACACAGTGCTGACAAAGTACACCAGGTGCTCGACGAGGCATGGGGCATCGACGGCGACCTGCTTCGCGCGGGGCGCGTGGGGCCCGGGGTCCTCGTCGGGCGACAGAGGGGTAGGACCCTTAGTGGCGCCGACTTGCAGCGACGAGGGATTAGGGGGCTTCATGACCTGCACGGGCTGTTGAGCCTTCCTTGGGTGCTGACATGTTCCTCCTGGACCACCACGAGTGCTGCGCTGGACGAATGCGGGGTGGCTGCCAAGTAGAGCACCAAGGGCTCGTGGAAGCACGGCGCCACAATGACAGGCGGGCTGCTGAGGTACCTTTTGAAATCTTCGAAGGCTGCCTCCTCTTTTGAGATCCACTTGAAAGGACCTTTTTTCTTCATTAGCTTGAAGAACGACAATGCGCGCTTGCCCAGCTTGGATATGAAGTGCTCTAGGCAGGTTACACACCCTGCCAACTTCTGCATTTCCTTGAGGTTCTGAGGAGGGTGCATCCTTTGAATAGCCTTGACCTTCTTGGGGTTGGCTTTTATCCCTCGATGCGAGACAAGAAAGCCGAGCAGCTTGCCGGATGGGACCCCCAAAACACACTTCTCTGGGTAAGCCTCAGGTTCACTCTGCGCAGGTTGGTGAATGTTTGTTCCAGGTCCTTGACTAGGGTTCTTGCCACACGCGATTTGACCACAATGTCATTGAAGTATGCCTCCGCATTTCTCCCCAGCTGTGGCCCCAATTTGATGTGCATCAGTCCCTGGAAGGTGGCGCCAGCGCTTCTCAGCCTGAAGGGCATGTAGGTGTAGCAGTATACGCTGCACGGGGAGATGAAGGCCGTGTTCTCGACATCCTCCACCGCCATCTTGATCTGCTGATAGCCCGAGAATGCATGCAAAAATCACTACATACCACACTCTGTAGTAGAGTCCCTGATCTGGTCGATGCATGGGAGCGAGAAAGGGTCCTGAGTACATGCCTTGTTGAGGCTCGTGAAGTTGACACACATGCGCTCCTGTCCGGCCTTCTTGGGAACGACCACTGGGTTGGTGAGCCACTCCGGATGCCGCACCTCTCGTATGACTCCGGCTTCATGTAGCTTGCGCACTTCTTGGACAATGAATGCCCGCTTTTCCTGCTTCTGACGTCGTGCCTTCTGCTTCACCGGACGAGCATTGGGGCACATCACTAGGTGGTGCTCCGTTACCTCCGTCGGGATGCCGATCAGGTCAGACGCCTTCCAGGAGAACACGTCCTTGTTCACCCGGAGGAAGCGGACGAGCGCCTTCTCCTGTTCCGTGGGTAGGCCAGTGCTGATGGTGAAAGTGACACCCGAGTTGGCATCGTTGACGGGCACCTCCTTTGTCTCAGCGCGGTCCTGGGAAAACAACTGCTTCTTCCTCGCGGGCGCGGCCTCCGGAGCCTGCTGGGTTCCTTTGGTGTCCGTGCATGAGGCCGCCATGATCTCATAGGTGAGCTTGAGTGCTCGAACCGCATCCTTCCTTTCCCCGGTCACGGTGACAATGCCGCCACTGCTAGGCATTTTGACAACGTTGTAGCTTGGGTGGGTCACTGCCATGAACTTGGCGAGAGCAGGGTACCCCAAGATGGCATTGTAAGGGAGGCCGATGCGAGCCACACCGAAGTCGATCAACTTGGTGTGGTAGTTGGTGCAGGTACCAAGGTGACCGGGAGGCGCACCTACCCCACGGGAGTGGCAGAGCCCCTTGTTACTCCAGAGAACGGCCTAGTGGGAAGGAGCTGGGCATAAGGCACTTCAAGCATCTCAAAGGTTACGACAGAGAGGACATTGAGGCCGGTGCCTTGGGAAGAGGTGCTTGGCGTGGCGACCGGATGCAGGCGCTTGTGACCCGCCGAGGATGCACACGACCGCGTGGGGCCCCAGAGCCATGAAGCGCATGACAAACTGACTGCAGAGCTCTTCCCTAGAGGACACTGAGGCCTCTGGGAGGCCATGAAGCCAAGAACCTGGAGCTTTCATGAGGGCCAGAGGGAGCCAGTTCGCCATGGCCTTGTCATTGCCACCCCTGCCAAGATGCCATGGGCATATAGTGGAGGAACTCCTCATGGTCGGCCGCGCCGTCATAGCATGGGGGCAACATCGGCCTAAACCTTACCAGCCACTACACCCTGCGTAGGTCAGGAATGGAAGTCGGGCAACCCGCGGCATTCCCGGGAACAACGGATCAAGCGGCAGGGTGGACGGCGTCCTCCATGGGTATGATGAGGCAAGGAGGAGTGAAGCAGAAGGAAGAACTTTGACACGCCCCTATCGGTGCACCAAATGTCAGAATCAAGGCTCTGCAAACCCAAACAAGGTTCAAACTTTGGGCCATGTGTAAAGGATCTTGCCAAGCTACAACTCTCTGCTCACTGCCTCATGGCTTGACCTTGTCGGGTTCGAGCGAGCGCGAAGGGGAAGTGGACATAGTAGTTTACCCAGGTTCGGTCGACCTTGTTGTGTAAAACTCTACTCCAGCTTCCTGGTGGATTGCCTCGCGAGGCGGATGAGTATGAACTAGTACAAGTGCGAGCTGCCTCAGGAGAGATCAATGGCCTAAGGGATCGATCCTTCTCTATGATGGAGACTAACCTATATTTATAGTGGCCTTGGTCCTCTTCCCTCATAGCTTAGGCAGGAAGGGATACCACAATGGCCAATTTGAAAGGGGACATGTGTACACCTTATCCCGACTAAAGGTGGTCTTCGCCTGCAAAGCTTCTGGTCATGACGCAATGGTGGGCTCGGTGATGACCTCCGTCCTACCAAGCTCGTGGTCTTGCTCTTGTTGCACTAAAATGGAAACCTTTCGGGTATTACTCGGGAACCCGCATACGTCTTTGCCTCCTTAGCACCAAATAGGAAACTTTCCTCTACTACATCCGCTGGCGCCTGCCTGGCCTTGGTCGTCATGGCTCACATCATCGCGCGCCTCGCTAGGTGGGACGCTTGCCTAGAGATATGTGCTTCTCGGGAGACAACCCCGGGAGGCTGCTCCTCGGGAGGCCTTGATGTCATTCGCCTCGCGAGGCGGGCTGCACTTATGGGGGTCTTGCTCGTGAAGCCTTGGAGTTGGGCCGTACTGGGCCATCAATGGAGCCACGCGCTAAACTGCAGGCAGAGGGATGTGGCACCCCCGGTCCTAGAACGACGACCAGCAATTCATGAAAGATAGTGTATGGAAGAGAACAATCACATACAAATATATTATCTTAGACATCTTTTATGATTGTGAATGCCCATTAAATATTTCCACTTGAGAAAATTAGTTGAAGTTGGATAAGGAAGACAACTTAATAAGTTATGTTTGTGTATATTTGCATCAAAGTTATATTGTTGTGGATCCTCCAACATGCGGTGCTTGTTTAGAATCTTTTGCTAGCCAAAATTTCTGTACTCGGGAATATTTCTTGTGCATCCAAAAGCCTTGAGCGAAGTTTCTTCCATGAGTGTCCACCATACCTACCTATATATGGTATTACTTTGTCGTTCCAAGTAAATTTACATGGGCCATTTCTAAATCTTAAAATAGGCATATGTTTTGTGTGCCCATACCACTCATGAAGTGGCAGGGGGTGGTCAATATCTTCCACGCTAAGCGGGTTATTCTCATGATGGGTGTTTATTCACTTGTCATTGCACGAGAGAGGATGGTAATTGGGATGCCCTTTCCTATGATGAAAATGAAAAATAACGACACGAACTCCCCCAGAAACTTGGTATGGAGGGTACCCAAGGATTTTAGTAGACATGGCTTGTGTTTGAATGGTTGTGGGGGGTGTAAACTTTAACTTTCCGTTTGGGAACCGCCTATAATGTGTTTAGCATGGAAGATATTGAGAATTATCGGTCGTGACGTTGAAAGGAAAGACATACCTCTCAAAATTATATTCATCTCCGTTTTAAGCTTCGAGCTCTGGCACCTCTACAAATCCATGCTTCCCTCTGCGAAGTGCTTATCTTTTACTTTTCTGTTAATTTTATTTTTGTTGAGTCAATTTCTTATTCCTACCTATTGTTTAGCTGGAAATCATCATGTGGTGGCGAAATATATAGGCATATATGGCCATTTAAATATATTTTACCATGAATTATTATTGTTGAAAATTATCTCTATGATAAATGAGTTGGGAGGCGAAACATTAAGCCCCTATCTTTCTCTATGTTCGGTGAATACTATTTTTTCTAAAAATATGTTTGAGTACTAGCAATCATAGAAGACTATATGATAACTGAGTATGTGGAGCTCTTACTTAGACTTTGTTGAAAATAAGTTGAATTGCAATTGTTTGGTGACTAAGAACATATGTTGTTAAGTTTCAAGGGAATGAATTGTTTTAACCATAACATGTGAATTGATTGCTACTTTATCATGATGAGTTTTATGAGAAAAATTTGTTGTTATGATGCTAGAAAAAGTGATTGAAATTATCATTGATCAACATTGTGCACTATGCTAGCATTCACACTTCATAAATTATTTCTTTTATCATTTATCTACTCGAGGACAAGCATGAATTACGCTTGGGGATGCGGATACGTCTCAAATGTATCTATAATTTATGAAGTATTCATGCCATGTTTACAACAATTTTATATGGTTTTAGTATGATTTCAGTGGAACTAACCCGGACTGATGTTGTTTGCAGCAGAACTACCATGGTGTTGTTTTTTGTGCAGAAACAAAATTTCTCGGAATGGGCAGAAAATTTACGGTAAATTTTTGTGGACCAAAAGAGAACCCCGAAGCTTCGAGGAAGGACTAGAAGCCTGATGAGGAAGCGACACGCCTGGGGGTGTGCCCAACCGCTAGGGCGTACTGGTCAGTCTTGTTGCTCCTTTGTGGGCCCATTAACGTGAAACTATCGCCAAAAATTCCTATAAATACCAAAAACCAAAGAAAGAAACCTAGAACTTCCGCTCCGCTGTCGTAAGCCTTTGTACTAAAGTGATCTCATCTGTAGCCCAATTCCAGCACCCTGCCAGAGGTGGAAGTCATCACCGTAGGCCATCTTCATCATTCCGGCGGCATTCATGATGAGGAGGGTGTAGTTCACACAAGGGGCTGAGGGTATGTACCAGTAGCTATGTGTTTGATCTCTCTTTATCTCTTGTGTTCTTGATTTGGCACGATCTTGATGTACCACGAGCTTTGTTAATATAGTTTGATCATATGGTGTTTCTCCCTCTCTTTCTTGTTGTGATGAACTGAGTTTTTACCTTTGAGGTGTCACTATTATCAAATTGAATAATTTTTGGATTTGTGAACACTTGATGTATGTCTTGCATATGGATACCCATGGTGACAATGGGTGCTCTATTGATTCACTTGATGTATGTTTTGGTATTCAACTTGTGGAGTATCGTGAAATTGGGGTAATCTATGCACAGGGGTTGATACACATTTTTGCCCTTCTTTCCCAGAAACCTTGGGGCACTCTTTGAAGTTCTTTATGTTGGATTGAATATTATGAATCTGAAGTTGTTTGATGCATATCGAATAATCGACTCACAGATACCTGTGGTGACATTGGAGTATCTAGGTCACATTAGAGTTCGTTGATGTGTATCATATACTGTTGTTTTAGTATGAATTCTAGGGCTGTTTGTGATACTTATAGGGATGCTCAATAGATTGATCGGAAAAAGATAACTTTGAGGCGGTTTCGTACCCTAAAACAATTTCATCTTATGTTCTCTACTAGATAAGAACTTTGGAGTGACTCTTTGTCACACGTTGAGGGATTATTATATGATTAAATTATGTTAGCACTTTTGAGAGATAGCACTAGTGAAATTATAAACCCCAGGACTCGTTTTTAAGCACTGCAATACCGTTTTTGCTCACTTATGTTACTTGCTACCTTCCTGTTTTTATGTTTTCCTATAAGAAAATCCTATATATACTATCCATAGTACACTTGTATCACCATCTCTTCGCTGAACTATTGCATCTATACAATTTGATATTGTATTGGGTGTGTTGGGGACACAAGAGATTTCCTGTATTTAATTGCAGGGTTGTTTGAGAGAAACCATCTTCATCCCATGCCTCCCATAGATTGATAAACCTTAAGTCATCCACTTGAGGGAAAATTTCTACTGTCGTACAAAACTCTGTGCTTGGAGGCCCAACACGAGTCTACAAGAATAAGTTGTGTAGTATACATCAAGAATCATGCACATATTGATCTTTGATGGTCTCCAAACCAAATATTTCAAGTCAAGTTGTGAAAGCATGATATAGTGACGAGACAATACATCAACAATAATATTTTCTTTACCCTTCTTGTGTTTAATGACATAAGGGATAGTATCAATGAATTCAACCCATTTACATGTCTACAATTCAGTTTTGCTTGACTTTTAATACGATTAAATATTCATGATCAGAATGTATAGCAAATTCTTGAGGCCATAAATAATGTTGCCATGTTTCTAAAATCCAAACAAGAGCATTTAATTCTTTATCATAAGTAAAATACTTCAGACTAGTCCCACTCAATTTTTCAAAGAAGTATGCAACAAGTTTACTATCTTGTAATGGCACGCTTCCTAATCCAATTCCACTAGCATCACACTAAAGCTCAAAAGTCTTATTAAAATCAGGAAGCTGGAATAAGGAGCATGTGTCAACTTATGTTTCAATACCGTGAAGGATTCTTCTTGTGCCGTACCCCCCAAAAAAGCACATCCTTCTTTGTAAGCTCATTGAGAGGTGCGGTAATGGTACTAAAATCTCTCAAAAAATGCCTATGAGGCCAAGAAACCACCTCAGTTGTGTGATCGTTTTGGGCCACGGCTAACTCTCAATAGCTTTAATCTTGGCTTTATCAACTCAATGCCTGGCGGAGTAACAACATAGCCAAGAAAATATACCCGGTTGCTACAAAAGGTGCATTTCCCAAGGGTACCAAACAAACGTGCATCATGTAGAGTAACAAAAAGAACATGGAAATGTTCCAACTGTTCCTCTAAAGATCTGCTATAAACAAGTATATCATCAAAATAGACTAACAAATAATCCAATGAAGGCACATAAAACATTGTTCATTAATCTGATGAAAGTACTAGGCTCATTAGTTAACCCAAAAGGCATGACTAACCAGTCATATCAACGAAACTTAGTTTTAAATGCAGTTTTCCATTCATCTCCCAATTTCATGCGAATTTGATGGTATCCAGTTTGCAAATCAAGTTTGGAGAATATGTTAGAACCACTTAAATCATCAAGCATATCATATAGCCTAGAATTAGGATGACGATAATGAAATGTGGATCTACAATGAACACATATACGCGATGTACCATACTTTTTTGGTACTAGTATAATAGGAATAGCACATGGACTAAGAGATTCACATATATAACATTTCTCGAGCAGCTCCTGTACTTGACGCATAGTCTCCTTCATCTCCTCTTGATTAGTATGGTCTGGCGGACGGTTGGGCAATGATGCACCAGGAATTAAGTCAATCTGATGCTCAATCCCTCGAATAGGTGGTAATCACGGTGGCATGTCTTGTGGAAAGACGTCAGCGAACTCCTGCAAAATGTTAGTGACAGCTGGTGGCAAAGAGGGGGGCACGTCCTTGCATAAAAATAATGCCTCCTAGCACACAAAGGCATAGCAAATAGATATTATGAAATCTAGATCATGAATATTAGATTTGGTGACAAGTAAACATCCACTTTTCAATTTAATTTCAAACGCAACAAGAGATGATGGTTTGTTATTAGCCTTCATTGGGTACTCGAATTATTTTGCCACAATATGATTTTCACTCTTTTTTTGCTTTACTATGTATATTAATATCAACTTTCAAAATGTGTTCAGGACACATAGGAAGCAAAATAATATTTTTATCCTAATGAACAAGAGTATACTGCAAAAATGATCAATGCAAAATTCTTGTTGAAGCATAGCCCTTTTAAGGAGGTGGTCAAGGCAGCTTGGGAAATTTCTGATGGATTTACAGATCCTGCAAAAATGATCAATGCAAAATTCAAGAATGTAAGGAGGAGCCTGAAATTATGGGTAAAAACCTTAACTTGTCTGAAGAAGGAGATAGCTGACATCAATGAATGCATTTTCCTATTGCATTTCTTTGAGGAATTCAGGAGATTAGACACTTTGGAATAGAACTGCAGAAAGTTACTTAAGGACCAACTGTTGATTCTTTTAAAAAACCAAAAAATATTTTGGAAGCAGAGAGGGAAGATCAAAGGAGTTAAATTTGGAGATGATAATTCCAAGTTTTTCCACACAAGAGATTCTATCAACTATAGGCATAATAAAATAGCCATGCTTCTTAATGATGAGCATATTGAAATAACAGACCATGAGGGTAAAGCTAGCATCTTTTGGGAAGCTTTTAAAAAGAGATTAGGACTCCCCGACAATAGCGCCAGAAAAGAGTCTTGATGAAGCTTTTGGGAAGCTTTTAGAAAGAGATTAGGACTCCCCGGCAATGGCGCCAGAAAAGAGTCTTGATGACCCACAAGTATAGGGGATCTATCGTAGTCCTTTCGATAAGTAAGAGTGTCGAATCCAACGAGGAGCAGAAGGAAATGACAAGCGGTTTTTAGTAAGGTATTCTCTGCAAACACTGAAATTATCGGTAATAGATAGTTTTGTGATAAGGTAATTCATAATGAGTAATAAGTAATGAAAGTAATAAAGTGCAGCAAGGTGGCCCAATCCCTTTTGTAGCAAAGTACAAGCCTGGACAAATTCTTATATAGAGAAAAGCGCTCCCGAGGACACATGGCAATTATCGTCAAGCTAGTTTTCATCACGCTCATATGATTCACGTTCGTTACTTTGATAATTTGATATTTGGGTGGACCGGTGCTTGGGTACTGCCCTTTCTTGGACAAGCATCCCACTTATGATTAACCCCTATTGCAAGCATCCGCAACTACAAAAGAAGTATTAAGGTAAACCTAACCATAGCATGGAACATATGGATCCAAATCAGCCCCTTATGAATCAACACATAAAGTAGGGTTTAAGCTTCTGTCACTCTAGCAACCCATCATGTACTTATTACATCCCAATGCCTTCCTCTAGGCCCAAACAATGGTGAAGTGTCATGTAGTTGATGTTCACATAACACCACTAGAGGAGAGACAACATACATCTTATCAAAATATCGAACAAATACCAAATTCACATGACTATTTATAGCAAGACTTCTCCCATGTCCTCAAGAACAAACGTAACTACTCACAAATCATATTCATGTTCATAATCGGAGGGGTATTAATATGCATAAAGGATCTGAACATATGATCTTCCAACGAATAAACCAACTAGCATCAACTACAAGGAGTAATCAACACTACTAGAGACCCACAGGTACCAATCTGAGGTTTTGGGACAAAGATTGGATACAAGAGATGAACTAGGGTTTGAGAGGAGATGGTGCTAGTGAATATGTTGGTGAAGATTGACCCCCTCCCGATGAGAGGATCGATGGTGATGACGATGGTGATGATTTCTCCATTCCAGAGGGATGTTTCCCCAGCAGAACAGCTCCACTGGAGCCCTAGATTGGTTCCGCCAAGGTTACGCCTCGTGGCGGTGGAGTTTCTTCCCGAAACCTTGCTTACGATTTTTTCCAGGGTAAAATACTTCATATAGCAGAAGATGGTCACCGGAGGCCTGCCAAGGGGCCCACGAGGCAGGGGGGCGCGCCCCCACCCTCGTGGCCAGGGTGTGGGCCCCCCTAGTACTTTCTTCGCCCAATATTTTTTATTAATTCCAGAAACATCTTTCGTGGAGTTTTAGGACTTTTGGAGTTGTGCAGAATATGTCTCTAATATTTGCTCCTTTTCCAGCCCAGAATTCCTGCTGCCGACATTCTCCCTCTTCATGTAAACCTTGTAAAATAAGAGAGAATAGGCATAATTATTGTGACATAACATGTAACAACAACCCATAATGCAATAAATATCGATATAAAAGCATTACTGAGGAAATCATTAATTGGTAGCTGCTCGGTTGGCTCGCGAGTAGGGGATTAATAGGCTAATCGGCAAGTTAATCGGCCATTTATTCAATTAATCGGACGACTTATCAGTTTATCGGCTACTCGGTGACCCTACAAGTAGGGATTAATCGGCAAGTTAACTGCTTAATCGGATGAATTCTTGAACAGGGTATAAAAGCATGATGCAAAATGGACGTATCAACTCCCCCAAGCTTAGACCTCGCTTGTCCTCAAGCGGAAGCCGAAATCGAAAAATATGTCCACATGTTTAGAGATAGAGGTGTCAATAAAATAAAATACAGACATGATGGCATCATCATCATTCTTATAATAGCAACATATATATATATATATATATATATATATATATATATATATATATATATATAGTCATATGATTTCTTATGCTCAAGTAACAATCTATTCACAATGTCAAGTATGAATCAGAAACTTCATTAAGAACCAACAAACTATGATCTCGGTCATTGAAGCAATTGCAATTTATCATAACATAGGAAAGAGTCAATAAGAGCTTTTCAGCAAGTCCACATACTCAACTATCATTTTGTCTTCCATAATTGCTAACACTCACGCAATACTTATGGGTAATGAAGTTTTAATCGGACACAAAGAAAGATAGGGCTTATACTGTTGCCTCCCAACCTTTTACCTGAAGGGTAATATCAACAATAATAATTCATGCTAACTTACATCCAATTGGATATATATCAGGATCTTTCAAACAATAAAATGTAAAAAGGAAAGGTGAAGATCACCATGACTCTTGCATAATGTACGACAAAAGTAAAAGATAGGCCCTTCGCAGAGGGAAGCAGAGGTTGTCATGAGCTTTTATGGTAAGAACATCACTTTATATTGCCACTTGTGATATGGACCTTTATTATGCAGTCCGTCGCTTTTATTGCTTCCATATCACAAGATCGTATAAAGCTTATTTTCTCCACACTAATAAGTTATACATATTTAGAGAGCTATTTTTATTGCATGCAACATGACAACTTACTTGAAGTATCTTACTAAATCCATAGGTAGGTATGGTGGACTCTCATGGCAAAACTCGGTTTAAGGATATTTGGAAGCACAAGTAGTATCTCTACTTGGTGCAAGGAATTTGGCTAGCATGAGGGGGAAAGGAAAGCTCAACATGTTGGATGATCCATGACAATATACTTTATTTCGGATATAAGAAAACATAACCCATTATGTTGTCTTCCTTGTCCAACATCAACTCTTTAGCATGTCATATTTTAATGAGTTCTCACAATCATAAAAGATGTCCAAGATAGTGTAATTATATGTGAAAACCTCTCTTTCTTTATAACTTCCTATTAATTGCAACGATGATCGAAACTATGTTTGCCAACTCTCAACAAGTTTTATTTATCATACTCTTAATATGTAAAGTCATTACTCTCCATAAGATCAATATGATCTCTTTTATTTCTTTTTATTTTTATTCCCTCAAGATCAAAGTAAGATAATCAAGCCCTTGACTCAACACTAATCTTTATTATATATAGCTCACGGACTCGATTACATAGAGGAGTCATAAAAGCAAAACTCAAAACTAAATCATGCCAAAAATTTATTCTACTAGATCAAGATATTACCAAAAGGATCGAACTAAGAAAAACGGTAAAGATAGGAGTGTGATGATTATACGATACCGGGGCACCTCCCCTAAGCTTGGCAGTTGCCAAGGGGGGTGCCTATACGCATGTGATTATGTTTCTTTGTTTGAAGGTGGTGATGATGGAGTTGTTGATGATGTAGGCTTGTCATCCATCTTCCAAGGCATAGGCTCACCATCATAGAAGGATGATCGAGTCTCCGGGATCCTCAAATCTGCAGCCAAACTCATCCTCTTGAATCTATATTCATACTTACAGTTTTGGTTTTGTAGGTCATAGATCTGGGCTTGGAGGTGCTCGATTTTCTCATGAAGCTTGAAAATGGTCTCCCCAATGTTCTTGGCATCCAGCTTGTGGTTGTTGGTGAACTCCGCGATCATCATCTGGTTGGCTTTGAGCCCGCGTTCCACCATCCCTTGGTACTTGAATACTTGTTGTTCCATTGCTTCAAGTCTTGTCACAACACTTCCGGTCCTCCTTGGTCCCTCAACATCGCAGGATGTGCAGCACCCCCTCAAGCATCTCAATGATTTTAGGGTGTTGCAGCACCTCCGCGAGGTAGGGGTTGATAACCTTCTCAAAAAACTTGTCCTTGGGGGCGCTTGAAGATGCTATGGTGATCTAGATATGTCAGAAAAAATAGCTTGAAACAAAGACAGATGATATTTGCGTGATACGATGGTCAAAACCTTCGCGAGATTATAGAATGAATTTTTACCGACCAAAAGAAGTATCGTGCAAGAAAATGGAGTCCGGAGAGCACACGAGGTGCCCACGAGGCAGGGGCGCGCCCAGGGGGGTAGGGCGCGTCCTCCACCCTCATGGATGCCTCATGTCCTTCCCGGACTACTTCTTATTTTCCTATTTTCTTAAATATTCCAAATCGAAGAAAAATTGCTATTTGAACTGTTTTGGAGTCGGTTTACTTACCGTACCACATACCTATTCCTTTTTGGAGTCTGAAATGTTTTGGAAAGTGTCCCTTATTTATTCCTCCGGGGTTACAGTTTCAATAACATTAGTTTCAACATTTATAAGATTACCTGAGATATAATGTTTGATTCTTTGACCGTTCACCACCTTCGGATTTGTGCCTTCAAAGTTGTTGCTTTTTATGGCACCGGACCGATAGACCTCCTTGATAACGTAAGGCCCTTCCCATTTAGAGAGGAGTTTTTCTGCAAAAAATCTTAAATGAGAGTTGAATAGCAACACATAATCTCCTACATTAAACTCACGCTTTTGTATCCTTTTGTCATGCCATCTTTTAACTTTTTCTTTAAACAATTTGGCATTCTCATAGGCTTGAGTTCTTCATTCATCAAGTGAGCTAATGTCAAATAACCTCTTCTCATCGGCAAGTTTGAAATCATAATTGAGCTCTTTAATGGCCCAATATGACTTATGTTCCAGTGTGAGAGGTAAGTGACATTCTTTTCCATAAACCATTTTATATGGAGACATACCCGTAGGATTTTTATATGCAGTTCTGTAAGCCCATAATGCATCATCAAGTTTCTTGGACCAATTCTTTCTACATCTATTAACAGTCTTTTGCAATATTAATTCGAGCTCTCTATTACTCAGTTCTACTTGGCCACTAGACTGTGGGTGATATGGAGATGCAATTCTATGATTAACATCATATTTAGCAAGCATTTTACGAGAAGCACCATGAATAAAATGTGAACCACCATCAGTAATTAGGTATCTAGGGACTCCAAACCTCAGAAAAATAACTTCTTTAAGCATCTTAATAGAGGTGTTATGATCAACACTACTAGTTGGAATAGCTTCTACCCACTTAGTAACATGATCAACAACAACTAAAATATGTGTATACCCATTAGAGGAAGTAAACGGTCCCATATAATCAAAGCCCCAAACATCAAATGGCTCAAGAACAAGAGAATAATTCATAGGAATTTCCTGACGTCTACTAATATTACCAATTCTTTGACATTCACCACAAGACAAGACAAAATTACGAGCATCCTTGAAGAGAGTAGGCCAATAAAAACCGGATTGCAATACCTTATGCGCAGTTCTATCTCCAGCGTGGTGTCCTCCATAAGCCTCGAGTGACACTTGCGTAGGATCTGTTCCTGTTCATGCTCAGGTACAGAATGTCTAGTAACACCATCTACTCCTACTTTATAAAGGTGTGGGTCATCCCAGAAGTAATGTCTTAAATGATAGAAAAACTTTTTCTTTTGCTGGTATGTGAAACTAGGTGGTATAAATTTAGCAACAATGTAATTAGCATAATCAGCATACCAAGGAGGAGTACGAGAAGCATTTTTGACAGCTAATTGTTCATCAGGAAAGCTATCATCAATAGGTAGTGGGTCATCAAGAACATTCTCTAACCTAGAAAAGTGGTCTGCAATAGGGTCCTCAGCTCCCTTTCTATCAATAATATGCAAATCAAATTCTTGTAGCAAGAGAACCCATCTAATAAGTCTAGGTTTAGCATCTTTCTTTTCCATAAGATATTTAATAGCAGCATGATCAGTGTGAACAGTTACTTTAGAATAAAAATATAAGGTCTGAACTTATCACAAGCAAATACAACTCCTAAAAATTATTTTTCAGTAGTAGCATAATTTCTTTGGGCACTGTCTAGAGTTTTACTAGCATATTCAATAACATTTAGTTTCTTATCAACTCTTTGTCCTAGAACAGCACCTACGGCATAATCACTAGCATCACGCATAATTTCAAAGGGTAAATTCCAATCAGGTGGCTGAACAATAGGTGCTGAAATCAAAGCTTTCTTAAGTATTTCAAATGCTTCTTCACAATCATCATCGAAGACAAAAGGAATATCTTTTTGTAAGAGATTAGTCTGAGGCCTAGAAATTAAAGAGAAGTCGTTAATGAACCTCCTATAAAAACCGGCATGACCAAGGAAACTTCTTATACCTTCAATGTCCTTGGGACATGGCATATTTTCAATAGCATCAACTTTAGCTTTATGAACTTCAATACCTCTTTCAGAAATTTTATGCCCCAAGACAATGCCTTCTTTAACCATAAAGTGGCACTTCTCCCAATTAAAGACAAGACTTGTATCTTAGCATCTCTGCAAAACTCGATCAAGGTTGCTCAAGCAATCATCAAAAGAAGATCCATAAACGGCGAAATTATCCATGAAAACCTCAACAATCTTTTCACAAAAGTCAGAGAATATAGCCATCATGCATCTTTCAAAGGGAGTAGGTGCATTACATAGACCAAAAGGCATACGTCTATAAGCAAAAGTACCGAAAGGTCAAGTAAAAGTGGTCTTTTCTTGATCCTCTTTTGACACAGGTATTTGAGAGAAACCAGAGTAACCATCTAGAAAGCAAAAATGTGTGTGTTTGGATAATCTTTCAAGCATTTGATCAATAAAATGCAAAGGGTAATGATCCTCTCTAGTAGCTTTATTTAATTTACAGAAATCAATTACAATCCTATAACCTGTAACAATTCTTTGTGGGATCAATTCATCTTTATCATTAGGAACGACAGTAAGACCTCCCTTCTCAAGGACACAATGGACATGACTTACCCACTAACTATCAGCAACGGGACAAATTATACCTGCCTCCAGGAGCTTTAGTATTTCTTTTCTTACCACTTCTTTCATCTTAGCATTTAACCGTCGTTGGTGATCAACAACTGGTTTGGCGTCTTTCTCCAATTTTATTTTGTGTTGACATAGAGTGGGACTAATGCCCTTAAGATTATCAAGAGTATATCCAATAGCAGCAAGGTGCTTATTTAGAGTTTTCAATAATTTCTCCTCTTCCTGCTCTGAATGGTTAGCACTAATAATAACAGGATATATCTTCTTTTCATCAAGATAAGCATATTTAAGAGTATCAAGTAGTGCTTTAAGCTCAAACACGGGAGCACCCTTGGGTGGTGGAGGATCCCATAGAATTTCAACAGGCAAGCTGTGTTTCAAAATAGGTCCCTGTTTAAAGAATGCTTCATCTATCTCCCTTCTTTCATTCATAAACATATCATTTTCATGGTCTAGCAACTATTGTTCTAAAGGATCATTAGGAGGCACGGCAATAGAAGCAAGACTAATAATTTCATCATTACTAGGTAATTCTTTATCATGGGGTTGTCTACGAAATTTAGCAAAATTAAACTCATGAGACATATCCCCTAAACCAATCGTAACAATATCCTTTTTGCAATCTATCTTAGCATTAACAGTATTCAAGAAGGGTCTACCAAATATGTGGGACAAAAACTATCTTGTGGGGAACCCAGAACAAGAAAATCAGCATGATATTTAACTTTCCCACACAAGACTTCAACATCTCTAACAATCCCAATTGGTGAAATAGTATCTCTATTGGCAAGCTTAATTTTAACATCAATCTCTTATATCTCAGTAGGTGCATTATCATGCATAATTTCTTTGTATAAGGAATGAGGTATTGCACTAGCACTAGCACCCATATCACATAAGCCATGATAACAATGAGCTCCTATTTTAACAGAAATAACAGGCATGCCTACAACAGGTCTATGTTTATTAGTATCAGGTCTAGAAATTCTAGCAGCTTCATGACAGAAATAAATAACATGCCCATCATAATTATCAGCCAAGAGATCTTTAACCATATCAATACTAGGTTCAACTTTAATTTGCTCAGGTGGTGTAGGTGTTCTAGTATTACTCTTATGAACCATAGTTGAAGCTTTAGCATGATCCTTTATCCTAACATGGAAAGGTGGTTTCTCAATATAGGTAGTAGGAACAACATGATCATTATAAGTGATATTGCTTTCCTCAACTTTATTAGGTGCAACTACTTTTACTTCAATGGGAGGATTATATTTAAACCACTTCTCCTCAGGGAGGTCAACATGAGTAGCAAATGATTCACGGAAAGAAGCTACTATATCAGAGTCAAGTCCATATTTAGTGCTAAATTCATGGAAAACATCGGTATCCATAAAAGATTTAACACAATCAAACTTAGGTGTCATACCTGGCTCCTTACCTTCGTCGAGATCCCAATCTTCAGAGTTGCCACTAATTATTTCCAATAAATCCCATCTAAATTCAATAGTCTTCATCATAAAAGAACGAGTAGAAGAAGTATCGAGCATGGAGCGAGTGTTGAGAGAAAGCCGAGGATAAATTTTTTGAAGAATCATTTCTCTTGAGAGCTCATGATTGGGCCATGAATATAACATTGACTTAAGCCACCCCCAAGCTTGAGCGATGCTTTCTCCTTCATGAGGCCATAAATTATATATATAATTACGATCACGATGAACAAGATGCATAGGATAAAATTTCTGATGAAATTCCAATTTCAATCGGTTGTAGTTCCATGATCCCATATCATCACATGGACTAAACCATGTCAATGCCTCTCCCTTCAAAGGTAAAGGGAAGACCTTCTTATTTATAACATCCTCGGGCATACCTTCAAGCATAAATAATCCACAAACTTCATCCACATAGATTAGGTGCAAATCGGGATGCAATGTTCCATCTCCTGTAAAAGGATTAGCTAGCAGTTTCTCTATCATACCCGAAGGAATTTCAAAGTAAACATTCTTAGTAGGTTCAGTAGGTTGAGGAGCAACTCTTTGCTCTATTGGTCGGCGTGAAGATACCCCGAACAAGCCCCTCAAAGGATTATGTTCCATAGTAATAAGTGACAGCAAATTTCAGCACACTATATGAATTTTTCCTTACCAAGTTCCACTTACCAAAGGCCCTTCACTCCTCGACAATGGCGCCAGAAAAGAATCTTGATGACCCACAAGTATAGGGGATCTATCGTAGTCCTTTCGATAAGTAAGAGTGTCGAACCCAACGAGGAGCAGAAGGAAATGACAAGCGGTTTTCAGTAAGGTATTCTCTGCAAGCACTAAAATTATCGGTAACAGATAGTTTTGTGATAAGGTAATTCGAAACGGGTAACAAGTAATGAAAGTAAATAAATTGCAGCAGGGTGACCCAATCCCTTTTGTAGCAAAGGACAAGCCTGGACAAATTCTTATGTAGAGAAAAGCGCTCCAGAGGACACATGGGAATTATCGTCAAGCTAGTTTTCATCACGCTCATATGATTCACGTTCGTTACTTTGATGATTTGATATGTGGGTGGACCGGTGCTTGGGTACTGCCCTTTCTTGGACAAGAATGACACTTATGATTAACCCCTATTGCAAGCATCCGCAACTACAAAAAAAGTATCAAGGTAAACCTAACCATAGCATGAAACATATGGATCCAAATCAGCCCCTTACGAAGCAACACATAAACTAGGGTTTAAGCTTCTATCACTCTAGCAACCCATCATCTACTTTTTACTTCCCAATGCCTTCCTCTACACCCAAACAATGGTGAAGTGTCATGTAGTCAATGTTCACATAACACCACTAGAGGAGAGACAACATACATCTCATCAAAATATCGAACGAATACCAAATTCACATGACTACTTATAGCAAGACTTCTCTCATATCCTCAGGAACAAATGTAACTACTCACAAATCATATTCATGTTCATAATCAGAGGGGTATTAATATGCATAAAGGATCTGAACATATGATCTTCCACCAAATAAACCAACTAGCATCAACTACAAGGAGTAATGAACACTACTAGTGACCCACAGGTACCAATCTGAGGTTTTGGGACAAAGATTGGATACAAGAGATGAACTAGGGTTTGAGAGGAGATGGTGCTGGTGAAGATGTTGATGAAGATTGACCCCGCCCCGATGAGAGGATCGATTGTGATGATGATGATGATGATTTCCCCCTCCCGGAGGGATGTTTCCCTGGCAGAACAGCTCCGCCAGAGCCCTAGATTAGTTCCGCCAAGGTTTCGCCCCGTGGTGGCGGAGTTTCTTCCCGAAAGCTTGCCTATGATTTTTTCCCGGGTAAAAGACTTCATATAGCAGAAGATGGTCACCGGAGGCCTGCTAGGGGGCCCACGAGGCAGGGGGCGCGCCCAGGGGGTAGGGCGCACCCCCACCCTCATGGCCAGGGTGTGGGCCCCCTCTGGTACTTTCTTCGCCCAATATTTTTTTATTAATTCCAATAACATCTTTCGTAGAGTTTCAGGACTTTTGGAGTTGTGCAAAATAGGTCTCTAATAATTGCTCCTTTTCTAGCCCAGAATTCCAGCTGCCGGCATTCTCCCTCTTCATGTAAACCTTGTAAAATAAGAGAGAATAGGCATAAGTATTGTGACATAACGTGTAACAACAGCCCATAATGCAATAAATATCGATATAAAAGCATGATGCAAAATGGACGTATCAAGGGGCACTCCATGCATTTTGATCTGCAAAACCTACTTGGACAGCAGAGGAGCCCAGATATTTTCAGAGACATTGAAAGACCTTTTATAAATGATGAAATTAATAATGTTGTCAAAGAACTTCCTACTGACAAGTCTCCTGTGCCTGATGGATTTAATAATGACATTTTAAAAGCTTTTTGGGACATCATAGGAACTGATGTCAGACATCTCATTCATGCTTTTCATGCTGGGAATATCTCTCTTGAGAGTATAAATACTTCATTTATCACACTAATTCCCAAGAATGATGCACCTCTTACCCCTAATGATTTTTGTCGGTGTCCTGGACTTGGGGGTATCCAGTCCTGCTTGCCTGTGTCCCACCGCATGGCTCCGTCGACGGCCTGGTACGGCCCAGCTTCGACATCAACAACATGAGACCCTTGCGAGGGGCCATGACTCGTGAGGCAGACGATGCCAAGACCCCCGAAGGAGTTGGCCTCCTCAGGAGGGCTCCTGAGGGGCGGAGAGTTCTATGCAGCTATCTCATGAGGCTCAGCTGACGTGAGCCGTGACGACCAAGGCCAGGCGAGCGCCAGGCGGGTGCAGAGCGCAGGTTTCCTCTTTGGTGCAAGGGAGGCAAGCCAAAGGCGTGGAGTCCCGAGGAATCAGCAAAAGGTTTCCATTCTTGTGCAACAAGACCAAGACCGCCAGGACGGCAGGACGGAGGTCACCACCGAGCCCACCGCAGCTTCACGACAAGAGGCTTTTTGCAGGCGAAGACTACTTTTGTCACGATAGACTATACTACTTGTCCCCTTTCAAATCCCGCCTTTGTGGAATCCCTTCCCGCTCATATTTGAGAAGAGGACCAAGGCGACTATATATAGGACTTAGCCACCACCATAGGAGGGGGATATCCATTCCAACGAGAGCACCACACCAGCTCAAGAACACGTCACCTCCTCAGGCTTGTTCATCCTTTGTACTAGTTCATCCATAGCCCCTCGAGGCAATCCACCACACCACACTGGATTAGGGTATTACACCACAATGGTGGCCCGAACCAGTATAAATCTCTGTGTCTTTGTGTCTCTACAAGCTCGACGCGCTAGGCTAGGGAGGATCGCGAGTAGGCAGGCTGGGCAGGTTGAGATATCCGCACGCACCCTAGAGTTCAAACCTCTCAAGGGTTGCCGGATCCCTAAATCCGACATTAGGCGCGCCCGGTAGGGGTGCGTCGCAATCCTCTTCACCGACCTCTAGATCGTGCCGCCGACCCCCATGGCAGGCGCTCCTCCGTCGGCCCCGTCGGCGCATGTTCCTGGAGAAGCGCCAGGGCTGCGCTGCTTCACTCTCTCCCTGCGGCAGGTGCAGTGGCCGCCCAAGTTCCAACCAGAGATGCCGCCGTGCTATGATGGTGCGGTAGATCCAGCCCCCTTCCCTCAGGCATACGAGGAAGCAGTTTGGGCGGCTGGTGGAGATGACAAGGTGAAGGCCAACTAGTTCCCCATGGCCCTTGTGGGCGCACCGTGTGCTTGGCTCCTCAACATGCCCGCATCTTCCATGGCCTCATGGGAGGAGCTGCGCGACCTCTTCCTCGCCCACTACGCGGCGCCAGCTCCCCCGGTTGCCGCGGCTCTCCTGGGTGGCTCACAGGTGCCACTCACCGACCGCCACATCAAGCAGTTCTACCAACGGGCAAGAAACACTCAGGCGGGCTCGGAGGCTCCCCCGGGCTGGGCGGCGCCCCAAGCTGACCTCACCTTCGGCCCCGAAGATCTCCCTGCCTCCATTACGGGGGCAGGCGGACTCACGTTGCTCTACACCCCCACCATCTGTCACATGGCGATCACTAGGACCCTCATCAACGGCGGGGTCGGCCTCAACGTGCTCTCCCCGGAGGCGTTCGGCCTGCTCCATGTGCCGCCCAGCCGGCTCCGCCCCTCCAAGCCGTTCTTCGGAGTCTGCGACGGCTCAGCCAGGCCCCTGGGGCAGATCCGTCTCCCTTTCACCTTCGGGACCCGCGACAACTACCGCACCGAGCTCATCGACTTCGACATCGCCAAGATCGGCCAGCCGTATAATGCCATTCTAGGGTACCCAGCCTTGGCCTAGTTTATGGCTGCGACCCACCCCGCGTATAACCTCATGAAGATGCCTGGCTGCAATGGTGTCCTGACGGTGGCAGGGGACACCAAAGGCGCGCTGGTGGCCCTCAAGCTCGCCTTCAAGGCGGCCGCGACCGTGCTACCTGGAGAGAAGAAGGGCCAGGAGGCCCCAAAAGCGGCGCCTGCCAAGAAGAAGCAGTTGTTCTCTCAGGACCGAGCCGAGACGAAGCAAGTGCTGGTCTACGAGGATGGGATGGCCAGCGCCACCTTCACCATAGGGACTGGCCTCCCACAGGATCAAGAGGAGGCATTGATCAACTTTTTGCGAGCCAACAAGGATGTATTCGCCTGGGAACCGAAACACCTGGCCGGGGTCCCAAGGGGGATAATCCAGCACCACCTGAGGGTATGCCCAAATGTGCAGCTGGTGAAGCAAAAGGCTCGGCGACAGTCCACCGAGAAGCAGGCCTTCATCGTCTAAGAAACCCGTAAGCTACAAGCCACAGGGGTCATCAGAGAGGTGCGATACCCAGAGTGGCTGGCGAACCCCATCATCGTACCCAAGAAAGGAGGGAAGGAGTGCATGTGTGTCGACTTCACCAACCTCAACAAGGCCTGCTGAGGGAGTCCTGGACTAAGGGGTGTCCGGATAGCTGAACTATCATCATCGGCCGGACTCCAAGACTATGAAGATACAAGATTGAAGACTTCGTCCCGTGTCCGGATGGGACTTTCCTTGGCGTGGAGGGCAAGCTTGGCGATACGGATATGTAGATCTCCTACCATTGTAACCGACTCTGTATAACCCTAGCCCTCTCCGGTGTCTATATAAACCGGATGGCTTTAGTCCGTAGGACGAACAACAACCATACCATAGGCTAGCTTCTAGGGTTTAGCCTCCTTGATCTCATGGTAGATCTACTCTTGCAACACACATCATCAATATTAATCAAGCAAGACATAGGGTTTTACCTCCATCAAGAGGGCCCGAACCTGGGTAAAACATCGTGTCCCTTGTCTCCTGTTACCATCCGCCTAGACGCACAGTTCGGGACCCCCTACCCGAGATCCGCCGGTTTTGACACCGACATTGGTGCTTTCATTGAGAGTTCCTCTGTGCCGTCGCAATCAGGAAGGATGCCTTTTTCCCGTCTTTAAAGACGGCGCCATCGTCATGGGAGCTTTGGCCGCCGGCCAAACTATCCGGCTAGGTGGTTTTCTTATGACCGCCTGTTCGGCCACCGCTCCGATGATGACCTCTCAGGTCATCAAAAGCGATCTTCACATCAGCTCGGAATTTGCCGAGCAGCTAGATCCGATTGAGCTCTCCTCCGTAAACGAGCTCTTGGATCACATCGCCACCTTGGGAGTCGCTACAGACTATGATCAGATTGGTCTTAAAACCGATCTGAGAGAAATTAACTCTCCCCAGGCTACCCACCACGTTGTTGTGGTAGAGGAACAATGCGACGACTCTTCTTCTATGTTAAAAACCAGCTATGTCCGGATTCCCGATCCCTCCATAACCAGGAGGAAAAATACTGTGCGATGGAGAGTGCCTGGAAAACTAAAACCAGGTTTTGGGACAATCCGGCCCTGAATACAACCCCAGTCCAAAATAAAAGGGTGCGTCATACTCAAGCACCTGGATTAAAAACCAAAAGGCAAAACCCTCCTAAAGGGCACGAAACCGTACTGGAGGGATGGCTCAACGGACCCTGCAAAATCCACAGTACGGAGGGCGCCACTCCAACACATAGCCTTCGAGCATGTTGGATACTACAGCAGGTGGCCAAAAGTGGCGAAGGCTTTCTAGCCCCGGACAACCAGCCCAACAGTACCAGTACGGTATTAACAGTCTTCGAGACTTTCGCATCAAATAACATGCTAAAGCGAACAATCCGCAGCCTCGCCGAAGTCTACCAAGTAGCAACAACGAATCCATGGAGCGACACAGCTATCACCTTCAATGCCAGCGATGCACCTAAATTCCGAACAGCTCGAGCACCAGCCGCATTGGTCCTCAGTCCGATAGCGGACGACTTTCGTCTTACCAAGGTACTCATGGATGGCGGTAGCGGATTAAACCTCATCTATGAGGAAACCCTTCAAAAAATGGAAATTGACTGGAGCCGCATTGAGCGAAGCAGCACAACCTTCAGGGGAATCATCCCTAGTCGAGAAGTACGCTGCACAGGAAAAATCACACTAGACGTAGTGTTCGGCTCGCCGGACAACTACATGTCCGAAGAGGTCACGTTCCAAGTGGCCCCATTCGGCAGCGGATATCACGCCTTGTTAGGACGAGAGGCATTCACAATCTTCCAAGCTATACCCCATTACGGGTACATGAAGCTCAAAATGCCCGGGCCCAATGGAATAATCACTCTCGTTAGTGATCCAGATATAGCACTCCGCGCTGAAAATAAGACAGCCGCACTGGCCCTAGAGGCATTATCCGAAGCCCTAGCGGCAGAGGAGCTCACTGCGCTGTGCTCCACGGTGGATAGGGATGATGTGATACTCGATAAGAGGTCTAAGTCCACCTCTTTTAAACCAGCAGACGAAATAGTCAAATTCTAGGTCCATCCAACAGACCCCACAAAGACGGCCTCCATTGGGGCATAATTAAATCCTGATGTAGAAGCCGCACTACGAGAATTCCTTCGGGAAAATTGGGACATTTTCGCCTGGCACCCTTCAGACATGCCAGGAATCCCACGCAGGCTGGCAGAGCACAGCCTAAATATCCTAAAAGGATTCAAGCCAGTCAAACAGGCTCTTCGGCGATTTTCCGAACCCAAAAGACATGCAATGGGAGAGGAGCTAGCCAAACTCTTAGAAGCCGGATTCATCAGAGATATAAAACATCCGTACTGGCTAGCCAACCTGGTAATGGTTCCAAAAAAGGACAAATCCTGGCGCCTTTGTGTCGATTTCAAAGACCTTAACAAGGCCTGTCCAAAGGACCCTTTCCCTCTCCCTCGCATCGACCAAATCATCGATGCTACCGCAGGGCACGATTCATTTTGCTTCCTCGACGCATACTCCGGATACCATCAAATCAAGATGGCGGAAAAAGACCAGGCCGCAACGGCATTTATTACTCCATACGGACCATTCTGCTTCAACACAATGCCATTCGGACTCAAAAACGCCGGCGCAACATATGAGCGCATGATTCAGACATGTCTGGCTACCCAGATAGGCAAAACAGTAGAGGCACACGTAGACGATGTGGTCGTCAAGACCAAACACGTCGAAACTCTAGTAGACGACTTGAGGGTGACATTTGACAACCTCCGAGCATATGACATTAAGCTGAACCCGAAAAAATGTGTTTTCGGCGTACCAGCCGGAAAGCTCTTGGGCTTCATTGTATCCGGTAGAGGAATTGAAGCAAACCCAGCCAAGATCCGAGCTCTGTCACAATTGGATATTCCAAAAGACCTCAAGCAAATACAAAAAACTAACTGGATGCGTGGTGGCTCTAAGCCGCTTCATCTCCCATTTGGGAGAAAAGGCACTGCCCCTCTATCGCCTCCTCCGGCGCACCGAACATTTTGAATAGATGGATGCTGCCACAGCCGGACTCGAAGAAATTAAGGCCGTATTGGCAAAAAATCCGGTCCTGGCCGCGCCCAACCTAGGCGAACCGATGTTGTTATATATCGCAGCAACACATCAAGTTGTCAGCGCGGTACTCGTCGTCGAACGAGAAACAGAAGGGCACAAATTCCCTCTTCAAAAACCAGTGTACTACGTATCCACTGTCTTAACTCCATGCAAGTCCCGGTACCCACACTATCAAAAGATAGCGTATGCAGTGTTCATGGCATCCCGGAAGCTGCGACACTACTTTCAAGAGTGTTCCATAACAGTGGCCTCCGAAGTACCTCTCAACGACATTATAAACAATCGCGATGCGACGGGCAGGATTGCAAAATGGGCCATTGAGCTCTTACCATTTGATATAACCTACAAACCACGGCGAGCTATCAAGTCGCAAGTTCTGGCTGACTTCATCGCCGAATGGACCGAATCCGAACTCCCTAAAGAGTATGGCGCATACTCCAATTGGATCATGCATTTCGACGACTCCAAAATGTTGGCTGGCTTGGGGGCTGGCATCGTCTTGACGTCCCCAACCGGAGACATAGTCCAATACGTGCTTCAAATAATGTACACGGACTCCAACAATGCAGCCGAATACGAGGCCCTTCTACATGGCCTCCGGATGGCAATCTCCATGGGTATTCAATGCCTAGAGGCGCGCGGGGATTCATACCTCGCAATATCCCAAGTATATGGAGACTTTGATGCCAAGGATCCGAAAATGGCAGCCTACCGTAACGCTGTCCTAAAAATGTCAGCCTGGTTCGAAGGACTCGAACTGCACCATGTAGCCCGGGATAATAACCAGGCAGCAGCCGTGTTGGCATGAATCGGTGCAAAACACAACGCCGTCCCTCCAAACATCTTCCTGGAGCGGCTCTTTAAGCCATCCGTATTATGGGAAGAGGAGTCCGGAAATAAAAATCCAGAACCAACTGCATCACCTAACGCAGAACATTCTGACACAATCGGTGGCTCAGCCAATGAAATAACAGATTCAGCCCACGAAATACTGGCAGTAATTGCCCCGTGGATGGAACCATTCCTAGCCTACTTAATCAGGCAGGAAGTTCCCGAAAACCAAAATGAGGCCCGCTGCATAGTTCGGCGATCTAAAGCCTACAAGATCCATGAGGGAGAAGTTTATAAGAAAAGCACAACCAGAGTCCTTCAAAGGTGTATCTCCGAAGAGGAAGGGCGAAATCTCCTAGCTGAAATTCACGCCGGACTCGGCGGGCACCACGCCGCCGCACGGGCCCTTGTAGGCAAGGCCTTCCGTACAGGATTTTATTGGCCGACCGCCCGGGCAGATGCTCAGGATTTAGTCCAACGATGCGTCGGTTGCCAGCTCTTTGCTAATCAGAGCCACATGCCACCCACCGCCCTCAAAACTATACCCATTACTTGGTCATTCGCGATCTGGGGGCTTGACATGGTTGGACCCCTTAAAGGGGGAACCCACAAGCACAAATACTTATTGGTCATGGTGGACAAATTCACCAAATGGATAGAGGCCAAGCCGGTTAAAACGGCAGAATCCGGACCTGTGATAGACTTCATATTCGGGGTAGTACACCGTTTTGGCGTCCCCCACAACATCATCACTGATAACGGCACGAATTTCACGGCCGACTAGGTTAAACTCTGGTGCAAAAACATGGGCATCAAGCTCGACTACGCTTCAGTCTACCACCCTCAAACTAATGGTCAAGTGGAACGAGCAAATGGTCTAATCATGAGCGGCATTAAACCCAGATTAGTGGGTCCCTCACGGAATCTAACACGCACTAGGTAGAGGAGCTCGACTCCATACTCTGGGGGCTGCAGACCACGCCAAACCGCACAACCAGATTCACACCATTTTTTATGGTATACGGTGCTGAGGCAGTTTTGCCCTGCGATATAATTCATGACTCACCTCGCGTGCGCATGTACGAGGAAAGAGAAGCCGAGTTGGATCGGCAGGACAGTTTGGACGCTTTAGAGGAGGAGCGCGACGTGGCAAAATCCCGTTCCGCATTCTATCAATAGCAGGCTCGAAGATATCAAAGCAGAGAAGTACGGGCCAAAACTTACAATGTTGGCGAGCTAGTTCTATGCCTGCCAGACAAGAAAAAGGACAAACTCAAGCCCAAATGGGAAGGTCCCTTCATCATCGACCAAGTCCTTATCGGCGGTGCATACGGTCTATGCAACGCATCTGACAACCGACTCGAGCCAAACCCATGGAACGCAGCCCGTCTCCGAAGATTTTACGCCTAGCGCCGGACTCAGGGTTCGTCTCTTTCCTCCGTCCACCTTTCATGTTTTTTCGCTGTCTTTGTTTTCCCTCCTTTTTCCTCCCTCTTTCAGTACAAACCTCTTGAGGGCTAATCTGCGCTTTGTTCGCACTAACTCGATGTGCTACTCACACTCGTTATACCTGGGGGCTTCTTTAACAGAAGCTTATTTATATGGGCTTCATGCCCACCACATGTGTCACACTTCCGCATGTACCTTTTGATCACCATTATATGCATCGATATGACTTAAGTTTTGTCCAAGCCGGGTTGCCTGGCTCCTGTGCTTACCCCTACGTTCCCGATTGTTCGGCTAGGAGGTAAAGGGAGCACCTCTGCGATTGTTACTGCCGGGTCAGCCGGATGTGTACCTCAGACTAGGTGAAGCCGAAGGCTAGCGTTCTTAAGGGAATATTCGGTCGGTGACCTGAAAGATGATTTACTACTTACTTATTTATCTGCCCCCAGATGCTTTTTCTGCTATTTTCGCAGTCCGGGCATGCACTTAAGGGCATGCCTCCCAGGGAAAGGAACCCTTAACGGAACTATTCTCCCTGGAAGATGTTTCTTACTAACCATGTAATATAACATAGCTAGTTGGGCACTTGTCTGATAAAGCAATTATGACCTCTACGCCTTGTATCCATGCATGCCCCGGTTATTTTATAACCGTAAGGGTATTCGGACACACTCCGGACTGTTGGGTCCCGAGGTTGAAGCGAAAAGGTCCGCAAAGGCAAACGATCTACAATCCGGCTAGAAGGCACTTTACATGTCATTTTAAAATTACATCGTCAAACAGACTAATTGTACTCCTCTTCAATCCCATCTAACAGGCTGTCTAATTTACAGTCCTGTTGGGAATATTTCGCGGCCAACTCTACTTGGCCGTACATCAAGCTCACAGGGATCTCCTTCCCATCGGGCCCCACAGGTCCGACCTCGGCCATGTGGTTTGGGTCAGCCTTCGGGTACCGCGTCTTCACCATGGCCCAGGCCTCCCTGGCGCCTTGACGGCAGGCCGACATCTTCCACAGACGGAGACATCGCCGTACTCCTTGAAGCTTCTCAGCAAGCCCTCCAAGGCCCTCAGGTAGGGAGACGGAAGGCCACAAGGCCTGAACGACGCCGCTCATCGCATGCCGAACACGTTCGTGCAGTAGCAGAAGATCGGGAAGAGGGTCTCCCGTGGAACCAGGAATCTCCTCCGCCGGACGACCCGTGAGCACACCTACAGACACATTTCTGTCAATCGACTTCCTCGCCGAACTCTTCTTTTCAAAAGAGTTTGCTCAAGCACTTACTATAAATGTCACGATGAAGCCGCCGATTCTCCTTTACGGAGTTAGACAGCTGGACCCGAACATTCTTCGCCCAGCTGAGTGTTGGCATCTTGGAGTTTGTTCCTCTCCTGCTGCACCCTCATAAGCACCCTCTCGCCGGCCTTCAACTGGTGCAGCAGCTGTTGCTTGTCCGGATCTAGTCCGGCACCCTCTGCAATATTATTGTCAGACTATACACACACGCCGCACTTCATAAACTACTTCTTTTTTCAAAATATGAATTACCAAAGGGGGTCTCCGTGGCTCCCCCGACAGCGGCTAGTGCGGCCTCCAGTTGGGCCTTGCATTCTTGAAGCTCCTGAGACAGGTGGGTATTCTTCTCAGTAAGATCCTGCATAACAAATGATCCTTAAATCAGTTAGTTTAACTATTTTAAGTCTCGGGGGCTACTGGCATATATAACTATTAAAATTCCTTACCCGTATGTCCTTAACATACTGCTCCGTGGCTCTGGTTAAACCATCTTGAGTAGCATGGAGGTGCGCGTCTCCTGCATTAAGGGCATTTAACGCCTCAGGGGAGAAACACGCGTCACGAAGAACTGTCCGGCGGCGCCTGTGATTCATGGCGCTCTCCACCTCAGACCTGGTGGCGGACAACCTGTCGGCATCCTTCGTTGGAGGAGCATCCGGATCATGCCTTGCGCTCGCCTCCCCCTCGGGACCAGGCGTTGGAGCCTGGCTGGCGGAGGCTTGGTGGGCACCCTCTCCGGACTCAGTCCGGTGAGCGCTCTTTCTCCTGGAAGAATCATGAGCATTAATATGCCTCCCAGGAGTCTTTCCCTTAAAAGACAATGGTGCACCATACCTTTGCGGCGATGTTTCGATTCGCGCCGCACTCCTCTTCCGCCTGCTAGGCCGCACTGACCTCGTTTGATCAGTCGCCGCAGGCTCGGCTTCCTGCCGTAAAGGCACCTCCTGCCAAGCACCATTGGTACACGGTGGTCAGAAATAAGCATTAAAAAAGTAACGGTGTCAGGACTTCGGTCGTACTCACCTGGGAAGCCGGACATAAACCGGGGTAGTCAGCCGTAATGGCGACTAAAGCATTGCCTATGCTGAGCTGGTGGAACACCCCGTCAATCAAATCCACCTTTATGTCCGGATCCTCTTCGGAGGCCGGATCAAGGGATCTTCCCGGATCCTCGGGTTGTGGAGTTGGGCTTTCTATGCCCGCCACATCCCGGTGTATTTCCTGCGTCGAAATCATAAAGTAAGACACTTACCTTTGAAAGCACGGATCATATATATAAGCGTCCGCTTACCCAGCTCCGAGGGTTATTCATGGAGAATACATTCAATGGATTCGTGCGGAGGAAGTCGTCCTTCTCCCCCTTGTACAAGCCAGACAGGATCTTCACTAGATCGATGGCCGATCCCGGCCCCGTGCGGCCATGACGGGTGGCGTCATTCTCCCCGTTAAAATCCCACATAGGGTGGCCCCTATATTGGAGCGGCTGCACCCCTCGCATAATGCATGTGGCCATGACTCCAATCATGGTTAATCCGGAATGGGCTAGTAGCCGTATCCGGCCCATTAGATAGTGGACGCTCCTATCATCTTCATGTTGAGGGCTCCGCGGGTGCCAACTCAGGCGTTTCTTTAGAGGAGCGTTGCTAAACTCCGGGAGGCCGATCCGAACTGGATCCGGCAGCGGGGCGTCTTCCATATAGAACCACTCCGAAGGCCAGTCTTCGGACGCCTTCTTCGGGGTTCCAGATAGATATCCGGTCCCGGCGATGCACCATATTTCGGCTCTGCCCACTTGATATATCGACCCCCCATGAGAACGGGGTACGAGGCAAAACAGCGTCTTCCACAGCACAAAATGGGGCTCGATGCCCAAGAACAGCTCGCAAAGAGCTACAAAGCCCGCGATGTGCAAAATGGAGGCAGGCGTAAGGTGGTGAAGTTGGAGTCCATAGAACTCCAGGAGCCTCCGGAGAAACGGATGTATAGGAAATCCGAGTCCCCTTATTAAGTAGGGGACGAAGCATACCCGCTCTCCTTTGGAGGGATTGGGGATGCTCTCCGCCTGCTTCCCACCCTTGTAGGTAGCCAGTCCGGCTCGAACTGGAACGATAAAGGCCGGGGAAGGTATCCCTCTACTTGGAGCGTCACTAACTCGCTATGCGGGACTGAGCATCTCCTCTAATCTCCTGGCTGAGGACTGGGAGTGCGAGAAGAGGAGCCGCGTCGACTGTCCATGTTGGAATGGATTTTTTGTCAGATGCGCCTCGATGAGTACTTGCGGAAGGAGGATGGTGTGATTTGGATCTGGATCCTCGCCTCTCTTATAGGCAGCTTATTCGCGCAGCTAGGGGGTAAAACGTAAGAATACCCTGGCTTTTCGCATTCGTACAACACGTGGAAGAAGGCCATTATTGGACGTGGAAGCCAAGGAGCGCAACATTTATGAAGCAACCAGACACTATCCGGCAAACACCTGGAGCGTGAAGGAGAACCGGCCTTGCAAACGCCGAAGACAACATACGCGCCGGACTCGTCGTCATTGAAGCCTGGTTCGGGGGCTACCGAGGGAGTCCTGGACTAGGGGGTGTCCGGATAGCCGAACTATCATCATCGGCCGGACTCCAAGACTATGAAGATACAAGATTGAAGACTTCGTCCCGTGTCCGGATGGGACTTTCCTTGGCGTGGAGGGCAAGCTTGGCGATACGGATATGTAGATCTCCTACCATTGTAACCGACTCTGTGTAACCCTAGCCCTCTCCGGTGTCTATATAAACCGGATGGCTTTAGTCCGTAGGACGAATAACAATCATACCATAGGCTAGCTTCTAGGGTTTAGCCTCCTTGATCTCGTGGTAGATCTACTCTTGTAACACACATCATCAATATTAATCAAGCAGGACGCAAGGTTTTACCTCCATCAAGAGGGCCCGAACCTGGGTAAAACATCGTGTCCCTTGTCTCCTGTTACCATCCGCCTAGACACACAGTTCGGGAACCCCTACCCGAGATCCGCCGGTTTTGACACTGACACCTGCCCTCAAGATCCCTTTCGACTCCCTTGCATCGACCAGATCGTCAACTCCACCGCTGAGTGTGACCTGTTGTGCTTCCTGGACGCCTTCTCCGGCTACCACCAGATCAAGATGGCCGTAGAGGATGTGGAGGAAACGGCATTCCTCACCCCATGCGGGGTATACTGCTAGACCTGCATGCCCTTTGGGCTATGCAACACTGGAGCAACTTTCCAGTGGTTGAGGCACATCGCCCTGGGTTCGCAGCTCGGGAGGAACGCAGGGGCCTACGTTGATGATATAGTGGTATAGTCTCGGGAGGCCAGGACTCTGATAAAAGATCTAGAGGAGACGTTCGCAAGCCTGCACACGGTGGATCTCCGGCTTAACCCCGAGAAGTGCGTGTTCTTGGTGTCGCACAGAGGGATCGAGGCTAACCCAAAGAAGGTCAAGGCGATAGAAGATATGAACCCCCCACAGACCCTGAAGGAGATGTAGAAGCTGGCCGGCTGCGTAACCTCACTTGGGCGCTTCATTTTAAAGCTGGGGGAGCGCGCCCTCCTGTTTTTTAAGTTGATGAAAAGGAAGGAGCCATTTGAGTGGACCCCCGAGGTAGACGTAGCCTTCCAGGACCTCAAGAGATATCTAACTAGTCCACCCGTAATGGTGGCACCACGCCCTCTCGAGCCTTTGGTACTCTATGTGGAAGCGGCCCCTCACTCAGCCAGCACCGCCCTGGTGGTGCTGAGGAAGGAGCGCATGATCAA
The DNA here is from genome assembly GCF_002162155.2 of Triticum dicoccoides. NCBI lineage: Eukaryota > Viridiplantae > Streptophyta > Magnoliopsida > Poales > Poaceae > Triticum > Triticum dicoccoides. The sequence continues at coordinate 238,639,685 of NC_041387.1, read as the reverse complement.
GAAGCCAGAACGGGACGCACAACCGGCAAGCAAGGCGCAGAACCCCTAGGGCGAGGCATCTGAAGTTTTGGCCGACGCAGTGGTCAACATCTCCCCTGAAGCCATGATTGATCCCGCGACTGTCGAGGCTCCCATGACATCATATGCATCAGTCAATTACTGACAACTTTTTTTGAAGCATCACCACCCATGACACCATATACATCAGTTATTGCTTATTCAAATCGTTGTTCGAGGTAACACTATCATTTCATGTCGTATCTAAACAGAGATCATGCCCCGCAGTTTAGGTGATATCATCAATCAATTGCTTCACCCAACGTGGCCATAATGGCATGGCCAACTGAAACGTGGCAATTTGTATGACACAATGGAGGGGACGTTTATCTTTTTACTTATAAAGAGCAGGGAGTGTCGAATCTTTTCTCCATGATCTCCTTCTGCTCTAGCACCCAAACCTGCCAAGCCTTCACACCCCAATCCCATTCTCAAACCTAAAGATTTCCCCAAGCTTCCGCGTCTCGTGCCAATGGCCGATGCAAATTTGAACGTGAGGTGGGTGGCCTCCAAGGTCACCGACGCCACCATTGATGAGCTCGGCGTGGCAGGATACATCCCTGCCGACACTGCCTATAGGGCCCTAGAGCCAGACCAATGTGTCCCCACTCCCAACCCTATGGAGCAGGTCATCTTCGTCCCCCACCTTGTCTGAGGTCTGGGGTTCCCCTAGCAACCATTTATGTAGGGGATCCTTGTCTTATATGGGCTATATTTCCATAATCTAGCCCTGAACTCCATCATGCACCTCAATACATTCATCATTGTGTGTCACGCGTTCCTGCGCATGGAGCCGCACTTCGGCCTGTGGCTGAAGACCTTCTGCGTCAAGCCGAAGAGTAGCGGCGCAGAGTTCACTGAGTGCGGGGCACCATGATCAACAAGCTCCAAAAGAGGGACTGGCTGGAGGGAACCTTCATCGAGAGTGTGAAGATCTGGCAGTGTGAGTGGTTCTATATCATAGAACCTCTGATCCTGGGCCATGCCGCGACCCCTACCTTCATGGGTGCACCACCAAGGAAGCTGATGTCCTGGCAGAAACAAGGCCTGGAATGGGGTAATCCGGATGACGTTGTCGCTCTCTAGGAGAGGATCTGGGCCCTCAAGGAGAAGTTCAAGCTAGTGGATGTGATACTGCATCGGTACATCCTCCCACTCCAGCTCTGGGCTAGCCCCATGTGGCTCTATAAGCCCGAGGATACACCAACACTACGAAACTTCTTTCACACCACCATCGATGGGATGTGCATGGCTCTCTTCGAGCTGTCCCAGAACAAATTCCCTAAAGACGGGCCAGACATCGTCTACAGCGCCACATGCGGCCCATCCAAGGTAACCATCATCTCGTATGTTCGATAATAATTCCGTGTTTCGCATTTGTCTAAGTCTTCCCCATCTGTTTTCAGCAGTGGGCTTCTAAGGCGGTGCTCATCAAATGTGCAACGCCACTGCTTGAAGACAACCGGACCCCTGAGCGACGAGCCCTTTTGGCCGTGGCACCCCAAAAGGCCACGGCCAATGGCTAATGAGCTGGAGAAGAAGAGAGGGGGTCTTTGGATCTAAGATCTCTCGGGCACCGAGTCTGAGAATATCTGACCTCTTTCCTTAGATGAGTAGGAAAGAGAGAGAGAGAGAGAGAGAGAGAGAGAGAGAGAGAGATAGGATGGCAGCATTAGAAGACATCGCGGGGACAAACAACCCTTGAACCCGGTGGCGCCTAGTGAAAGCCGCTGACGCCGCGCCCTGCAAGGCCCCTGCTGCCACCCAGGTCGTCTCCACCAAATAAGAGGACAACCTCGTGGAGCCGCGCAGGCCAAGACCACTGATACATCTCCAATGTGTCTATAATTTACGAAGTATTCATGCCATGTTTGCAACTATTTTATATGGTTTTGGTATTATTTTATTAGAACTAACCCGAACTGACGTTGTTTTCAGCAGAACTACCGTGGTGTCATTTTTTGTGCAGAATTAGAAGTTCTCGGAATGGGCTAAAATTTGACGGTGATTTTTATGGACCAAAGGAGACCCCCATAGCACCGGAGCTGGGCCAGGATGTGACCGAGGAGGCCACAAGCCGAGGGGAGCGCCCACCCCCTATGGCATGCCTCCGGAGCTTGTGGGCCCTTCGGGCACCCCCTGACTTGTTTCCAACGCCAAAAATTCTTATAAATACAAAAAAAACCCAAAAGAACCCTAGATCGGAAGTTCCACTGCCACAAGCCTATGTAGACATGAAAAATCAATCTAGAGCCCGTTCTGGCACCCTGCCGGAGGGAAAACCATCATCGGAGGCCATCTTCATCATCCCGGCAGTCTCCATGACGAGGAGGGAGTAGTTCACCCTCGGGGCTGAGGGTATGTACCAGTAGCTATGTGTTTAATCTTAGTCTCTCTCTCTCTCTTGTGTTCTTGATTTGGCATGATATTGATGTACCACGAGCTTTGTTACTATCGTTTGATTATATGGTGTTTCTCCCCCTCTACCTTCTTGTGATGAATTGGGTCTTGCTCTTTGAGGCTTTCTTATGTTGGATTGAGTATTGGATTTGAGAACACTTGATGTATGTCTTGCGATGGGATATCTATGGTGACAATGGAATGCTCTATTGATCCACTTGATGTATGTTTTGTGTCACATCCCTAGTTCTGGCCTGACCTATGCCAGCTTCCATGTGAGCATCATGTTTAAATTCAAATGAAACTTGAATTGAGGATTGTTGAAACCTCAGAAATCTAATTAAAAGAAGGGCAAGCACCTTTTAAATTGCATTCTGTGAATCCAAAATGCCCTAAAAATAGTTTTGTGAATTTTGGCAAGAGTTATATATCAAACCAAAATTTTGGAACATTTTTAAGGAATTATTTGGTCTCTGAATTTAAATCAATAATCTATTTGAATTTGGGGATATATTCATAATATATAATGAATATATCTTCAAATGCTTTGAAATGTTTTATGTACTTTTGGAATAGTCCAGAGAGGTAACATAAAATATTTCAGAATGTTTTGGCACTGTTAGAAATTATTTTGAATTTGAAAACAGTGGCAAAATAAAAATAAAAGGGTAACAGAACAGAAAAATTAAAAAGAACAGTACTCACCTGGTCCACTTACCTGGTGGCCCAACAGGACCGGCCCAGCGCGGCCCAGCCCACCTTTTCCTGTCGTCTTCCTCCCCTCGCCCCGAAGCAGCTCGGTGGCGAGCGCTGGCGACGCCGTGGCCTCCTCCTTGCCTGCCTCACGCCCTTGAGGCCCTTCCAGCGCCACGGAGACAGCCACACACCCCCCCAGACCTCTCACTCTCTCCCCGAGCTCCTCCCCTCCTCTGGCTCTCTCGCACGCAGCCACCGAACACACCCGCCGCCGCCGACGAGCACCACCGCGGCCACCGGGCACCCCTCACCCTTCCGCCGAGTCCAGAAGAACCGCAGGAACCTCCTCGTCCTCCCAATCGAGCTACAAGACGCTAGGAGGCCCTGCTTCATCGTCATCGCGGTCATCTCCAACCTCGGGCACCTGAGCCCCTCGCCGTTGATTCGCTGCACTCCGGCCGCCCTCGAGCCCACTGACCCTCCAAACGGACTCACGGTGAGCCCCCGAGCCGTCCTCCCCTTCTCCCCTGGTCTCTTTCGACCTCTAGGCCATAGCCCCGTCTTGGCCGAGAACCCCATGCCGCCGGTAATGTCGCCGCCGTCACTGCAGCCAGTAAGGCTCGAAATCGAGCATGGCACCGTGCTCCTAGCATCTTCAGGAGCTCGGTGAGCCCCTTAGCCAGCCCTCCTGTCCTCTGTGGCCTCGTGCCGCTCGAACCCGTAGCTCCGGCAGCCGCCGCGGCTGCCACTCCGGCGAGCTCCGGCCACCCCGCGCCTCCCGCGTGCCTCCTTTGGATGGGCACGAGCAAGGCAAACCCTCTGGTGCCCTTGGCTTGGCCCAAAACCGCTCGCAGCGCCACTCCGGTGAGCTCCCGCCGCAGTTTTGGTCGTCGCCGGCTGAACGCCGGCAAGCCGACGTGGCAACGTCGTTAACTGCTAATGACGAGGCTAACTAACTTCCTCTCTCACTGACTACTGGGCCCCATGCCCTTAACTAACACCTGTTTAATTTCTGTTCAGTTTTATTTAAACCAAGCGGGACCCACACATCAGTGACCAACGCAACCCTATGAGACTGACCAGTGGACCCCACTGGTCAGGTTTGACCTGGTCAGCGCTGTTGACTTGCTGACGCAAGCATGACACAGTGCTGACGCAATAAGTGACTTTCTGGTTTAAAAATAAATCAGGAAATTCTAGAAAATAGTATAAACTTCTAAAAATCATAGAAATTCAACCGTAACTCCAAATGAAATAAATTATATATGAAAAATGATCAGAAAAATCCAATCTATCCATCTGCACTGGTTTCATGCATGTTTAAACAACTTAACCTTGCTGTTTAGTGCAAAACATGATAAGGCGCTATTTGAATTCATAAATTGAATTTGGGATTGAACCTTTGGCTCAATATGACCCAAATCCATCTGGTTGTAGTTGCATTAGGCCAACACACTCATATTGCCATGTCATGAGCATGCATCATATTGTGCATTGCATTGATTGTATTTCTTCTCTGTTGCCGGTACCTGTCCTCTCTCGGTAGACGATGTTTCGATGTTGTGATCGTTGACACTGATGAAGACTCAATGCTATCTTCAGAAGTGCCAGGCAAGCAAAACCCCCTTGTTCATTCCAATACAATCCTACTCTCTCGCCCTGCTCTCTTTTACTGCATTAGGACAACAACGAGTCATTTGTTACTTGCTGCGGTAGCTGAACCCCTTTATCCTCTGCATGACCTGTCATTGCCACAGTAAATAGATGAAACCCACTAGTATGAGTAGGAGTTGCTTGAGCCCTGTTGTGCCTACTCATTCATGTTTGTTTGTCATGCCTGCTACTGCTTAGAGTTGGGTCAGGTCTGATTCGTCGGGAATGAATCAGAGGTGTGTGAGCATGTCCTACTGTGTGTGAGCTAAGTGTGTGAACACGATTTGGTAAAAGGTATCGGTGAGAGGCCATGTAGGAGTACATGGTGGGTTGTCTCATTGAAGCCGTCCTTAGGAACTGAGTTTTGTGTTTATGATCCATGATTCAGCTACTACCATGCATTGGGCCCTGAAATATGACCCCGCTCGACTTCTTATTCACCCTTGTACTCTGTCCAGGAGTTGCAAGTAGTTTCTGGTGTTTGTAGTATGCTGGAGGCCGTGCGCAGCGCTGACCGGAGGGGTGGGCTGTGATGCGGTAGGCATGTGGCACGGTGTACCGGGCGGCCGTTTGGTGTCTCGGGAACCCTGCACACATTGTTTGGGGCTGTGAGCGAAACTCCGGCCAGATCTCCTCATGGATGGAACCCGAATAGGCGATAAATCTGGACTAGAGACTTGAGTGTTTAGGTAGGTCGTGGTCTACACCCACGTCGGCTTTCGCTTGAAGTCTGCCGAGCACATGTCGTGTGCAGACGCTAAGTGGTGGAAACATGTATGAAGAAGTACACACCTGCAGGGTTAACATCATCTATTCGAATAGCCGTGTCCGCGGTAAAGGACTTCTGGGTTGCTTATAACAGTTCATAGATAAGTGTAAGTGGATACTCTAAAATACGCAAGATAAGTGTGAGTGCTATGGATGGCGTTCTCGTAGGGAGACGGGAGCGGATCCATAGTGGTGTATTGATATGGTGAATATGTGGACTCGTGTGCGCCACCTCAAAAGAGTTACTTGCAGTCGTAGTTCAGGATAGCCACCGAGTCAAAGCTGGCTTGCTGCAGTTAACTCCACCATCCCCTTTGTTGATAAAGATGCATATGTAGTTAGTTCTGATGTAAGTCTTGCTGGGTACATTTGTACTCACGTTTGCCTATTTTATGTTTTTTCCGAGAGATGTCATCTCGCTAGTAGTTCCGCGTGGTCTTCGACGTTTAGCTTGTTACCTCAGCTACGATCTTGTGCCCTCGGCAGGATCTGGTAGATAGTCAGGCTTCTCAGCCTTTTTCATTTGTAGATGTCTGTACTCAGACATGTTAAGCTTCCGCATGTGTTTGACTTGTATGCTCTGAATGCTGGGTCATGAGACCCATGTTTGTATTATCTCGCTCCTCGGAGCCTAATGAATAAATACTTGAGTCGTAGAGTCATGTTGTGATGCCATGTTGTATTTGCACATATCGAGCATATTGTGTGTATGTTATTGAAATGCTTGGTATGTGTGGGATCTGACTATCTAGTTGTTTATCCTTAGTAGCCCCTCTTACCGGGAAATGTCTCCTAGTGTTTCCACCAAGCCATGGTAGCTTGCTACTGCTCCGGAACACTTAGGCTGGCCGGCATGTGTCCTTCTTCGTTCCTGTGTCTGTCCCTTCGGGGAAATGTCACGCGATGGATACCGGAGTCCTGTTAGCCCACTACAGCCCGGTTTACCGGAGTCCTGCTAGCCCAGTGCTACAGCCCGGATTCACTTGCTGATGACCGACACGTTCGATGCTGGGTCATGGATGCCTGTCCCTGTAAGTCTGTGCCACTTTGGGTTTACGACTAGCCATGTCAGCCCGGGCTCTTTACCATATGGATGCTAGCGACACTATCATATACGTGTGCCAAAAGGCGCAAACGGTCCCGGGCAAAGGTAAGACGACACCCGTGGGAATACCGTGCGTGAGGCCGCAAAGTGATATGAGGTGTTACATGCTAGATCGATGTGGCATCGAGTCGGGGTCCTGACATTTTGGCAATCAACTCACGGTTTCCAGAGGTGACGTTGGGGTAACCTATGCATAGGGGTTGATGAACATTTTCATCCTACGTTCTCCAATAGAAACTTTGGAGTGATTCTTTGTTGCACATTGAGGGATTGCCATATGATTTAATTATGTTATCATTGTTGAGAGAATTAGCACTAGTGAAACTATGAACCCTAGGCCTTGTTTTCAAGCGTTGCAATACCATTTTTGCTCAGTTTTGTTACTAGTTACCTTGCTGTTTTTATAAATTCAGATTACAAAAACCTATATCTACCATCCATATTACACTTGTATCACCATCTCTTCACCTATACAATTTTACGAAAGAGACTCTTTGTTATTTGGTTGCAGGGTTGTCTGAGAAAGACCATCTTCGACCTATGCCTCCCACGGATTGATAAACCTTAGGTCATCCACTTGAGGGAAAATTGCTACTGTCCTACAAAACTCTGGGCTTGGAGGCCCAAGACGAGTCTACATGAAGAAATGTTGCATAGTAGACATCCACCACCACCGAGGAGGTATACCTTAAACTCACATGCATCGTATGTGCGCTAGCTCCTTCTTCCCGTAAATCTTAATCGACAATTTGTCTTTCACAGCCCACTACGTTCCCACATTGTGACGCCCCGACTCAACCGTGCACTAATCATACACGCAAATGCACACGATCAAAATAACAGACTCACGGGAACATATGACAACACAACTCTAGACACAAATTTGACATAAAGCTTTATATTACAAGTTAGGGCCACAAAGGCTGGAATACATAAGTTAGCGAAAGCAAAAACATCTGAGTACAGACATAAGATAAATAAGTCTACCATAAGAAAGCTAGCAAAACAAGGACATCTAATCAAAAAGGTGAAGGCCTCCTACCTGGGGCCTCCTATCTACTCCGAGTCATCGATGGTCTCCACGTAGTAGTAGGCTCTGTCAGTGTAGTAGTAGTTGTCGGCGGGATCAACTAGCTCCTAGATTCCATCATCTGATCGCAACAATTGGGTAGAGGGGAAGAAGGTATCAAAGCAGCCGTGAGTACTCATCCAAAGTACTCGCAAGACTTCATCTGATCTATACTAGGTATGCATCTGTATAAAATGAATGGGGCTATATCATTGGGCTAAACTACAGAAATGCCAGAATAGAAGGGAAGACGTAGCCTATCAATGAGTAGCATCTTGTAGCGTCTTGCAACATTAGAAGAGTGCGTTTTAGTATATTATAAAGTAGTGAGCATGTAGTAGCAATGCCTAGAGACCCTTCCTCGACTCCCTGCGAGAAAGCGATCTTGGAGCCATCATATCCATTTAGTGTCACAAGTATCTAGTTCTAGATGTAATAGATGGTGATACAACTCCAAGCATACGTTACCGTGGACAGGACTATTCGAATAGATATACTTCCGTACAGGGGTGCACCAACTTACCCAACAAGCTCGTTTAGCTCCGGTCGGACACATTTTAACGGGTCATGCTCGGCCTCGGCTGATCGACACACCTAGTCCTACCTAGGCTGAACAGAGAGGGCAACATGCCCATCTACATCCTAATTGCGAAGGGGTCATGGGCCAATCATACTGTGCAATCTTGCGCGTTGTGAACGTGGCCTGGAGCAAACCCACCCCCTTATACTAGCGTTGTGGTTACCGTCCCGGGCGTGCACCGCTAAATGCTGACGTCTGGGAACTTTCAAAAGAATCGTACGACACCAAGTGCCAAACTTATTCCCGTGTGGTGGTCAGTGCAAAAAGGCCAGATGCCTATTCAAATCACAAGTCCAAACCCGTTAGTGTATTGGGAGCACGCGAAGATGACCAGTGATCATGTCGCCCTGTCTTGCGGACATACGACAAGGGTCGGGACCATCCCTCTCTAAGGCGGTCTGCCTGCCCGACCATGGCACGTAGTTATCTCGCGGGTACCTTCACGGTTAGCTGACTCTAGTAACTCTTGCGGTACCCCTTAGGTCAACCCGACTTCCACAAAGGACTGAGGTGAAGGTCAAGGTATCCGTTTGTCCATAATATCATGGGGGAATCTGAGGAATCACCCTTGAAGGATTCCTACTTGGTGTAATCATCAAGGTGACCTTGGAGGAATCATCCTTGAAGAGTTCACACTTGAGGTGTTGCACGATAGAGTCGTCACCAGGAATGGTGAATGAGGGATCGCCCTCAGTAATCCACGACCTATTAGCCACACTACAACGATATCATCATGAGTGTGATACGAGGTATCACTGTCGGAGCACGATAGTAGCTCTGCAGAATCATTCATGTACCGGTCTCTGGTCGTTGATCACATTGATCAAGTCACCGGTAACAAAGCGGGGCAACAAGGACAAGGGTGAGGGGTCATTGATGGATCACTAAAAAACCTATACTAAGCATATAGGATAACAGGTAAAGTAACAATAATAGGTTACAAAAGCAGGGTATGCATCAGAATAGGAGCTATCGAACAACAATAGCAAAATCTAATGCAAGCAAGAGAGAGAAATAATGGTTGATATAGGAATGATCAAGGGGTTTTGCTTGCCTGGAAGCTCTGCTGAAAGGGGCTAGTCGTCAGGAGTGTAGTCGCACTTTGGAGCAGCGTCGGTGTTGGGGTCTATCAGAGAAGAAGTGGGGGAAGAAACAATAAATATAAAGCACTCAGATGCAGCATAATGCATGACATGGTGATATGCTATGTTAGGGGTGACCTGACACTAATGCAGGATGCTACTAACTCGACTACGATAAGAGACCCTTCGACGAAACTGTGTGCGATGCAATTGTCACGCCCAAGATGCGACCCTATCCTAAAGGAACTCGAAGGTACCACCAAGGATAGAAGCGCGTCTTGAAGACGCTTTTGCAAGGTAGATATAATTACATCGTAGCATTACATAAAAGTTGGGGATACATACAAAAGGCATACAATGCCACACGAATACAACGTCATCATACAACAGAGCACCCTCCAACTACGGATGAAATACAAACAGAAACTCAAACGACATCCACCCTGCTAGCCTAGGCTGCCGACCTGGAACCTATCCCCTGATCGAAGAAGAAGCAGAAGAAGAACTCCAAAACAAGCAAACATCACTCTCGCGTCATGATCATCGCATAACCTGTACCTGCAACTGTTGTTGTAGTAATCTGTGAGTCACGAGGACTCAGCAATCCCATTACCATGGGTATCGAGACTAGCAAAGCTTAATGGGAAAGGAAGGGGTAAAGTGGTGAGGTTGCAGCAGCGGCTAAGCAAAATATGGTGGCTAACATATGCAAATAAGAGCGAGAAGAGAAACAAATGGAACGGTCGTGAAGCTAGCAATGATCAAGAAGTGATCCTGAAACTACTTACGTTCATAAATAACCCAAAACTGTGTTCACCTCCCGGACTCCGCTGAGAAGAGACCATCACGGATACACACGCGGTTGATGCTTTTTAATTCAAATCTGGTGTCAAGTTTTCTACAACCAGATATTAACAAATTCCCATCTGCCACATAACCGCGGGCACGGCTCTCGAAAGTTTATACCCTACAGGGGTGTCCCAACTTAGCCCATCACAAGCTCTCACGGTTAACAAAGGATATTCCTTCTCCCAGGAAGACCCGACCAGTCTCGAAATCCCGGTTTACAAGACATTTTGACAATGGTAAAACAAGACCAGCAAAGCCGACCAATGTGCCGATAAATCCCGATAGGAGCTGCACATATCTCGTTCTCAGGGCACACCGGATGAGCCAGGCGTCGGGTTGGCATAGATCCTGGTTCCCCAGGGGCACCGGACATCGCTTAGGTTGGACCAACACTCGGAGGAGCACTAGCCCCGGGGGGGGGGGGTAAATAAAGATGACCCTCGGGCTCCGAAAACCCAAGGGAAAAGGCTTAGGTCGGCAAATGGTAAAACCAAGGTTGGGCCTTGCTGGAGGAGTTTTATTCAAAGCGAACTGTCAAGGGGGTCCCATAAATCACCCAACCGCGTATAGAAAACAAAATCAAGGAACATAACGCCGGTATGAGGGAAACTAGGGAGGCAAGAGTGGAACCAAATACCAGGCATAAGACCGAGCCTTCCACCCTTTACCAAGTATATAGGTGCATTAATTAAATAAGAGATATTGTGATATCCCAACATAATTCTGTCCATCATGGAGAAATCTTCAACTTCACCTGCAACTAACAACGCTATAAGAGGGGCTGAGGAAAAGCGGTAACATAGCCAAGCAATGGTTTGCTAGGAAGGGTGAAAAAGGTTAGAGGCTGACATGGCAATTTGGGAGGCTTGGTGAACAAGTTATAGGTAGCGCAGCATAGCGATAGAACGAAGCAACTAGCATAGCAATGATAGTAGTGAGATCCAAGGTGACGGTCATCTTGCCTGAAATCCCGCTAGGAAGAAGAACGAGTCCATGAAGAAGATGAAGCCACGAAGACGAACCAAGTGTAGACGAATGAATCCTCACGATCGCAACGAACAGGAACTAACGAGAAGGAGCACAACCGGAAAGAAGCAAACAACAAGGTAAACACACAACACATAGACAAGAGAAGATGCACAACCAAGCATGATGCATGAAAAAGGCTATAGGATGCTACTCATGGCAAGAGATGATGCATACAAGAGAAACACATCAAAGCAAGTTTAAATGAGGCCGAAAACAACATATAACAATTCCGGTCAGTCCTCGTATGCAAATTTCGAAATTGGTCCATATCTGAATAAACCTTATTCTCAAGTTGTCAAATAGCAAGTTAAGATGTACCAAGATGATCTACACGATATTCTAGTCAAGTTACATATAAAGTTCATTTAGTTCGGAGCTACGGCCTAGAAGATATGAGCAAAACAAGTTAAACATGACATTGATGCAAAATGCATTCAAACATCAAGCAAACTCTCAAAACATAGATGCAACAAGATAAGATGAAACCAGATGCAATTCTGAGCAAGTTTCATATAAAGCACACTCAAAACAGAGCAACGATTCAACACATACACATGAAACAAGTTTAAAGGACAAGCTGTCCAAAACAGCAACTAGGCATCTAGCAAGCATCAAAACAATATGCTACGGCACGTCAACATGAAAACAAAGACATGGACATGATGTACAGATGAAGCATACCAAAACATGAACACTGAGCTATCTACAGAAAACAAAATAACATGCTCAAAGGGACATCGCAATATTGCAAATAATAACAGTTTCACAGACTGTAGAAATCACTGGACATAGCAGAAATAACATCAGGTTGCAATGTTTCGAGCTCTCAAACAACACGCTACAGGAACTTATCATGGCAAACAAAGGCATGGAATGCTAATACTAAAGACAAAGAACAAAACTCACTTACTGTACTAATTCCAAAGATAAAACAGAAAACATGATAGCATCCATGCAAACATGGCAAGTAATATGACAGATTCAGACATGGCAGGAACAACGATAAGTAGACATGTTGGTGAGCTTGTACCACTCATAAAAGAGAAACACATGGCATGACAAGTTGACCAATAGTAAGAAGACACATTTATGGAGCTAAACATGGCAATAGCATATTCATAGGGTTCATGGATCACTAGCAAAACTCATGGCCAAAACTGAACTTAATGTTAACAGGTTGACAGCAACATTATTTAGCAAATTGAGAGCAAGATTACGACAAGCTACAGAAGGCTATAAATGCAACCAAGGGCATGGATGGATAGAGCATGACATTTATAACAAAATATCCTTAATGAACATATCCAGATTATGCATAGAATGACTTGGAGCAGCAGGTTTACATAGTATCATGGTATAACAGATTCAGCCTAGCAAAGCAGTAACAACAAGTACCCTACTTCACGAGCTTGATGCACTCACCACCAGGGACACAAAAATACATGGAGCGAACCACTGTAAAGATGGCATGATGTAGCTCAAAACTCATGTAGACATCAAGCTCATCGGATGCACACACAAAATGCAATGAAAAAGACAAAATAGCAATTTCTGTTAACAGACAACAGTTAACATCATATAGCACTTTTGTAACGATTATTTAGGCATCAATATTAACTCAAACAAGCATTGGCACAATGGAATTAAATGAAGAGCATCTCACAGTGAACATTTTCGTATATCGTATGCACAAAATGAATATATATATATGCATGAAGTTATGGCATGACAAAGTAGTACACATACAGTAACAGATTCGGGACTTAGACGAAATTTACCACTCCGGCTCTAGGGTTCCGGGCACGCATCCCGAGGTTCACTGGAGAAGCTGACGGCGACGAGGGAGATGACCAGAGGAGGACGAGGAAGGGTGCTCCGGGCCGGATCTGGCCGGATCCGGTGGCGGTGTCGACGGGGAGGAGCGGGGCGCCGGGGCCAGCGGCTCGCGCTCCGGCGAGGGGCCGGCCGGCGTCGACGAGGACGCGGGGGTAGTGGCGGCGTGGCGGCGCACCCGCAGCGGGGCGGACGAGGCGAATGGCAGCGGCGGCGGCGGCGCGATT
>NC_041387.1:238553357-238625907 GCF_002162155.2 Triticum dicoccoides | reverse complement strand
GATGCACATATTTATAGGTACAGGAAGCTAGGAGACTCCAAATGAGGAGCGGTTTTCGCCCACACAATCGTGATCGAACGACCGAGAGCATGGACGGGGTTTGGATGGGCTCATGGGCTGTGGTGAAGAGGGGCTGAGCTGCAAAGAGAAGGGGGATTCGGGCTACGCCGTTAACCGTTGGGGCATCAAACGACCTCCAAATGGAACGAAATTTGATGGGCGGTCTACCGGTGATATACCAAGGCCACTCGGCAAATCGCGGCCCATTCCGAGAACGATTTTTATCCCGTTCACGAAACAAGGTCTGAGAGGTGCGATGGGCGCGTGCGAGTGTGTCTGTGCTCAGAACGAATAACGAAGGGAACTAGGGAAACCTGAACGGACGCAAGTTTTGAAAAAACATGCAGATGAAATGCAAATGATGACATGGCAAAGTGCAATACACAAGCAATGACATGTCAACGACGGCGAATAGCTGGAAGACACCTAGCGCGTCGGATCCAGGGCGTTACAACTCTCCTCCACTAACAAGAGATATCGTCCCAAGATCTTAGGAACGAGACAGAAGAGAAAGAGGAAGAGGTGAAGTAAGAACGCAAGAGTGGAAATGAACAAAGTCGAGAAAACTCAAGTAGAAAAGAGGAAAGGCGAATATGACAATAATAAAAAACTCAACGAATAAGATAGACTCTGAAACCACTCCGGTTAGAACAAGGTAGAAAAGGAATGAATAAAAGAATTTCGGCAACACTCCGACTGAAAATGGAAGGAGTAGAACATGAACTTTACCCAATGAGATGGCACTTGACGAGATGAACAAAGCAATTCCTCCGGAAGAATTGAAAGAATTGAATGAAAAGAACTTAGAAGGAAGGATTGAACGGAGTTGGTGAGAAAATCAACAACGAAATAATAAGTTTGTTGTGGACTTATCAAAACAACTCAAAACTTGAAGTGAAATTATACCACAACCAATGTCTGAATAGCTGAGAAGAACGAAGAAATGCAAAACTCCACTTCAAAAGAAATACGAAGAATTAATTGCACTTCGATATGCAAGAGGAAAAGATATTTGTGCTCCTCCAACAATAATCTTGATGAACTCTTGAAGAATGAATTAAATCATGAAGAACCACCATGAAGAACTCCGGTGACAAAAGGATGATGCGATAGAATGAAGGATGAAAGAATAAGATTAAAGCTTGCGGTGATTTAGATGGAGGTTCCCACAAAATGGCCGAGTCATTTTTAACTCCGGAAAAGAAAAGATGAAAACACTTGGAACTAGAATTTATTCATCAAGAATAAACTCCGAAGGAAGGGATTACTTGACGATGATGAAATAATAATAAGAATTATGTTATGCTTATCCTCAACAAATTAAATTGATGACAAGCAACGGATTTTGCATGCTACTTATTCTTGTTGAAAAGGATTAAGGGGGGTATAGCACAAAACTTGAGAAAGTCTTCATGAACCACCGGTAGGATTGGAAATAACAAATGAATTAATATGATAATCAAAGAAAAGAATCTTGAACGAACCGGCGTAAGAATTCGAAAATGACTGATGAAAGAGAATGAATCACCGGGAAGAATTATAAGAACAAATATGCTTGAGGGGATTTAGATGCAAAAGAACAAAGAGACAACAAGCTGATTAAAGCATACTTGACAGATGCGCCATAATAATTGGGTAACGGTAGTTGAAATGATGGCCTCCGGTGAAAAGAAATGGAAAACAACTCCTGACATACTCCGGATGGGTAAGAAAAGAAAACCTGACAAATGGAATAATTTGAGAGGATAATATGAAGCTAGAACCACGAATCTTCGAGAGAACGGGCAAGATTTAGAGGAAAAGCTCTTCTTCGATCTTCAAATGATGACGAGAAACACCACCAGAATTACTGAGATACTCCGGGAGAATGACAAAGAGGAAGGGTTGAACCAAAGATGAAAAGAATTTGAAAGCGATCTTGGAGATGGCATCTGACTGATGAAATTCATTCTTACGTCACACTCGAAAAGAATTAGGAATGGCTCCGGAATAATTAGAAGTGTCAGGTAAGATCCTGGGAAAAGACCTGTGGGTTAGGGCCCACTAAAAGAAAACACCATTGAAAAAATAGATGATGCACTGGAACAATTGAAATATTTGAATGAGGTGACAAGCTCGAATTGATTCGAACACAAACGAATCTCCTGAGAGGTCTTCCGAACTCCCGAATGATTGAATTGCGAGAGGTAAACGAGCAAGAAGAACACTTGATCCATGGAAAAGAAAATGATCAACCCGAAAAACTTGAATTGACTCCACCGGAGAAGAAAAGAGATGAAGAATGTCAAACAAAAGAGAATTCACTGGTTGAAACAATTGATGAAAGACCGAAGAGGCTCCACATGAATGAAATTGATGGCCGAAAGAGACTCAGACTCTGGGAAGAAGAGGGTGGGAGGGCGGGAAAACAAAGGCAACTTGGAAGGGGAAAACCAATGAATAACTTCAAGAGGAAACACCGGTTGAAAGAATGCAAATGCTTCGCACGAGTAGGATGGATACTCGATTACGGACTCTGGCTCTGAGAAGAAAAGGGGTGGGCGGGTGGGAAAAGAAGACAACTGAGGGCAGAGAAACAACTTCGTTGAGAGCGAACTAAGGATTGAAGTTGCAAAAACAAAGAGGGTCGAATTGCCTTGACGAGAGATGTACCGGATGCAAAGAGCTGATGGACAATGATCGAAAAAAAACCAACTGCGTGATCCTAAAGAAAGTTTGAAAGGGAATAGGAGTAATTCAAAACACCTACGTCAAGATTCTTGACCAGAGCGACCAAGGGGCTGAGGAGTAAAAGGAATTCCTACTCTCCGATATAACTAGACTCCGAAAAGTTTTTTTCAAGACTCGACAATGGCAAAACTACATGATCAATCAAGGGGGCTCCAATGGTCGGTCGAGGCTCTGATACCAACTTGCCACGCCCAAGAAGCGACCCTATCCTAAAGGAACTCGAAGGTCCCACAACGGATAGAAGCGCATCTTGAATACGCTTTTGCAAGGTGGATATCATTACATCGTACCATTACATAAAAGTTGGGGATACATACAAAAGGCATACAATGCCACACGAATACAACATCATCATACAAGAGAGAACCCTCCGACTACGGATGAAACACAAACAGAAACTAAAACGACATCCACCCTGCTAGCCCAGGCTGCCGACCTGGAACCTATCCCCTGATCGAAGAAGAAGCAGAAGAGGAACTCCAAAACAAGCAAACATCGCTCTAGCGTTATGATGATCGCATAACCTGTACCTGCAACTGTTGTTGTAGTAATCTGTGAGACACGAGGACTCAGCAATCCCATTACCATGGGTATCAAGACTAGCAAAGCTTAATGGAAAAGGAAGGGATAAAGTGGTGAGGTTGCAACAGCGGTGTCGGGGATATACCCGGCGGTATGACCCGGCCGGAAGTATGACCTGGCCGGACTTGGCGCTTCACCGATGACCCGTAGGAGGAATGGCTACTCACGGGTCTGGTGGCTCACTGCTCAGACGACTCACGAGCCTGAAGACTCACAGATGGCCCCGGCGGGTCAGATAGAAGACTAGGCCCAAAGCCCAGAAGGCCGACTCACGTTATGGTGGGCCGGCTTAAGACGGAAGGCATGAGGAATATTTCCTTTACAAGGAAGCAAGACCCGTACTTGTATCCGACTTGTAATAGAGAATAAGTTAGTTTGAATCCTACTAGGACTCTACATGTAAGCCGCCTCTCCAACTTATATAAGGAGGGGCAGGGCTCCCCAAATAGGGACAGTCAAGAAGAACAATAATCTCTAGGGCTAGACACAACTAAAGGGGAGCCGGCTTATGCGGCGTTTCCCTGATGAGCATAATGAGATCTAGCCACAAACAGCATGTAGGGTTATTACCGGATGATGTTTCCCGGGGCCCGAAGCTATCTAAATCCTTGTCTTGTGTGTTGTGTCTTCCGTCCCGATGAACCCCTCTCAAGCTACTACATAGATGCATTGGCCTCGCGACTAATTCCTGACACTCAGGACATCCGCCGTGACAAATCCACGACAGTTGGCGCTCACCGTGGGGCTCCGCACGGTGGTGATGAGTTTTTGGAAGGATCTCTCCTAGGGTTCGAGAAGTTTGCGATTTCGCCGAATGAGAGCCGACAAATTTGTTGTTTTGTGATCTGGAACATGATTAAACTTTGGAGCCAGCAAACTCAGAGCTCATGAGAAATTAGGGTTTCGACTTGTGCGCCACCGGACGCATCTTTCACATATTATCAGTTCAAGGGCGGATACACAGGAGCAATCTGGCGAAACCAAGTGGTCCCGATCAGCAAGAGTCACAACAAATACGAGATTGGTTCGGCTCTATCCCAACGTTGGAACTCGGAAGAAAAAAGAAAAGAAAGGACATCGACAAGGCATCGGCGACCAGCGTCCAAATTGACAGCGATAAGAAGCCCACTTTGTCCAGATTCTAACTCGGCCCGTGCCATTAAAAGGAAATTAGGATTGTGTAACGATTAGTGGGATGCGCCGTGAGTCGCCGAGACCGACAAGTTCTTTGTTGCCGATTCGACGCATAAGCAGCGATGGAGATCGATTTTTGTACGGGCAGTCCGCCGAGATGGACACAAGGTTTCCGCTGCGCCCTGCTGTCAAATCACAGGTCGTCTCTGTACGCATGCGCTCAAAGCTATCCAGTGCATCTTGCAACAGTAGCCATGTCACATCTCTGAAGCTACAACCCCGCCCCAACGTGAAGGACCAAGCACCAATGTTTACGCAAGAATCAAAAGCTAATAGTACTGCTTACTCCTACATGTGAAGGAGAAAGACATATGCGCCAAAAATCCCTCACGTGAGTTTGCTAATGTGCTAGTTCACATAAAAAAAGGGAGGAGACAGCCCACGACCCGGATATGAACTCAGTTTTCGCAAGGCTCCGCTCGATCAACTACCGCCTACACGGCGCTCGCGTCTGAGCCACCACATCGCCGGCCGTCTCCGCTTCCACGGCCTCTCAAGTCGCCGTCGATTCCGTGTCAGAACTACAGTGGCGGCATTAACCACTCTTATCGCGTGTCGAGCTGCCCTGTTGCGTTTGATCCGCCGGTTGCCGCCTCTGCTCTTCTCTGCCTGCAAGCCGCCTCGGCCACTGCGTCGGGCCGTCGATCGCCAGAGTTACATCTGCCAGTCACTTCTACTCGAGTCATCGACCCACCCTCACGGCCTCACACTTTGAGCCGCCGGCTGCAGTCGCGCTTCAACCGCCTCCGTGTCAAGTCGCCGGCGCCGTACCTCGAGCCGCCGGCGCCCCTCGCACACGTCCTGAGCCGTCGGTCCCCGATGTGTCTCCTCTTGTCGCAGCATTTGCTGAGCCATCGCGGCCACGCTTCACTGGAGAACCGTCGCAGCCTCGCGCCACCTCGAGCGCTACTCCTGTGTTGCTCCACGGCGAGCCGCCTTGCAGTCTCAAACGCCTCCACCTCCGCCAAGAGTGATCTGCATGGTATTTCAATCAAAGTAATCCACGTAGAAACCTCATGTCATCATGTGAGACAAGAAAAAGATGAAGGAGGGCAGGTTACGTGGAGGCCTGCTTCTACAAATACTAAAGCTATACAAAGAAGTACTTCATCAGAAAGATCAACTATTCGTTCAAAAAAAATTTACCCAGCGTCACTGCGACGACGCTAGGCTTGTTCTGGTCAGACGCTGTTCCTGCGCCCGTCTACAAGACAGTTTGCGGTCCAGCATATTTCAACACAACGACGACTAGCAGGAACGACCGCGCCCAGGTGCCAGAAAATTTATTCAACACCAGCATCCTCATTTTATCTGACAAAAATACCAGGATTATTATTCATTACAAAGGTGTCACATAAGGGGCATGCACCAGCATTATTTTTGCACTAGCGTTTATCCGTGCCGTACTTCTCGACAAGTATGTGCACAGGTCGCCGCACCCGCTACATCAACACGACGCGGTTGACTCGCCCATCCGCATGGCTTACTGTGCCATATGCGTTGGCAGTACTTGATGGTATGGTCACGTGTATGGCTATTATCAAGGAAGGGTAGCTGCTGGAGATGTTCAGATGAGCTGCTAACAACATCCGAAAAATACCAAGTGTTGTTTGCCCTATTTATTTTTAAGCACATATTAATTCATCCGAGCAAAAATACTTTGCCCTGCTGTGTTTTATATAAAGTGGCATTATACTGCGGAGATGGAGGTGTGCCGACATCATTCGGCACAGGTGGTCGTCCTTACTCAACGGACTCCCGCACCGGCTTACAACTGTCAGGACCCCGACTCAATGCCACATCGATCTAGCATGTAACACCTCATATCACTTTGCGGCCTCACGCACGGTAATCCCACGGGTGTCGTCTTACTTTTGCCCGGGACCGTTTGCGCCTTTTGGCGTACGTATATGATAGTGTCGCTAGCATCCATATGATAAGGAGCCCGGGCTGACATGGCTAGTCGTAAACCCAAAGCGGCACAGACTTACAGGGACAGGCATCCATGACCCAGCATCGAACGTGTCGGTCATCAGCGAGTGAATCCAGGCTGTAGCACTGGGCTAGCAGGACTCCGGTGAACCGGGCTGTAGCGGGCTAACAGGACTCCGGTATTCATCGCGTGACATTTCCCCGAAGGGACAGACACAGGAACGAAGAAGGACACATGCCGGCCAGCCTAAGTGTTCCGGAGCAGTAGCAAGCTACCATGGCTCGGTGGAAACACTAGGAGACATTTCCCCGTAAGAGAGGCTACTAAAGATAAACAACTAGATGGTCAGATCCCACACATACCAAGCATTTCAATAGCATACACACAATATGCTCGATATGTGCAAATACAACATGGCATCACAACATGACTCTACGACTCAAGTAATTTATTCAATAGGCTCCGAGGAGCGAGATATTACAAACATGGGTCTCATGACCCAACAATCAGAGCATACAAATCAAAGCACAAGCGGAAGCTATCATGTCTGGGTACAGACATCTATAAATGAAAAAGGCTGAGAAGCCTGACTATCTACCAGATCCTGCCGAGGCACAAGATCGTAGCTGAGGTATCAAGCTAAACGTCGAAGTCCACGTGGAACTACTAGTGAGACTGAAGTCTCTCTGCAAAAACATAAAATAGGCAAACGTGAGTACAAATGTACCCAGCAAGACTTACATCAGAACTAACTACATATGCATCATTTTCAACAAGGGGATGGTGGGGTTTAACTGCAGCAAGCCAGCTTTGACTCGGTGGCTATCCTAAACTACGACTGCAAGCAACTCTTTGAGGTGGCGCACACGAGTCCACATATTCACCATATCAATACACCACTATGGATCCACTCCCGTCTCCCTACGAGAATGCCATACATAGCACTCACGCTTATCTTGCGTATTTTAGAGTATCCACTTTCACTTGTCTATGAACTGATATAAGCAACCCAGAAGTCCTTTTCCGCGGACACGGCTATTCGAATAGATGATGATAACCCTGCAGGGGTGTACTTCTTCATACATGTTTCCACCACTTAGCGTCTGCACACGACATGTGCTCGGCAGACTTCAAGCGAAAGCCGACGTGGGTGTAGACCACGACCTACCTAAACACTCAAGTCTCTAGTCCAGGTTTATCGCCTATTCGGGTTCCATCCATGAGGAGATCCGGCCGGAGTTTCGCTCACAGCCCCAAACGATGTGAACAGGGTTCCCGAGACACCAAATGGGCGCCCGGTACACCGTGCCACGTGCCTACCGCATCACAGCCCACCCCTACAGTCAGCGCTGTCCACGGCCTCCAGCATACTACAAACACCAGAAACTACTTGCAACTCCTGGACAGAGGACAAGGGTGAATAAGAAGTCGAGCGGGGTCATATTTCAGGGCCCAATGTATGGTAGTAGCTGAATCATGGATCACAAACACAGAACTCAGTTCCTAAGGACGGCTTCAATGAGACAACCCACCATGTACTCCTACATGGCCTCTCACCGCTACCTTTACCAAATCGTGTTCACACACTTAGCTCACACACGGTAGGACATGTTCACACGCCTCTGATTCATCCCCGATGAATCAGACCTGACTCAACTCTAAGCAGTAGCAGGCATGACAAACAAGCATGAATGAGTAGGCACATCAGGGCTCAAACAACTCCTACTCATGCTAGTGGGTTTCATCTATTTACTGTGGAATGACAGGTCATGCAAAGGATAAAGGGGTTCAGCTACCGCAGCAAGTAACAGATGAATCGGTGTTGTCCTAATGCAGTAAAAGAGAGCAGGAGCGAGAGAGTAGGATTGTATCGGAATGAACAAGGGGGTTTTGCTTGCCTGGCACTTCTGAAGATAACATTGAGTCTTCATCAGTGTCAACGATCACATCATCGGTACAACGTCTACCGAGGGGGAACAGCACCGGCAAACACAGAAGAAACACGATCAATGCAATGCACAGTATGATGCATGCTATGACATGGCAATATGAATGTGTTTTGAGCTAATGCAACTAGCAGCAAGTTAAATGGAGTTGGTTTGAACCCTAGGTTCAATTCAAACTCCACATGTGATTATTTAAATGCCATTTAATTGATTTGTGCTAAACAGCAGCTATAAGTTGTTCTAACATGCATGAAAATGGTACAGATGGATTCCTTGAATTTTTCTGATAATTTTTCATATATAATTCATTTAATTTGGAGTTACGGTTAATTTTCTATGATTTATTGAAGTTTTAGCTATTTTCTGGAAATAATAAATCATTTTTGATTTATTTTAATTCCAGAAACAAATACTGCGTCAGCATGACGTATTAGTGACGTCAGCAGGTCAACGTGGCTGGTCCAGGTCAAACCTGACGGCTGGGACCCGCACGTCAGTGTAACAGGCAGGGACAGAGGCTGACTGGTGGGTCCGGTCAATGCTGACATGGCAAAGTCAACGGTGACAGGCGGGGCCCTCTGAGATTAGTGCTAATTTTAACAGAGAGGTTAAACTAATTAATTATGCACGGGGGCCCACTTGGCAGTGGCTCTAGTGGGTGATTAGCGGGGTGTTTACGCCTTAATTAAGTGGCCACGTCGGCGAGTGACGCCGGCGACCACGGCGACGGCGAGACCTCGCCGGAGTTGCTCGGGACGGCGCTACGGTTGCGGTTGGGCACCCTGAGGGCACCAGGAGGAAGCCCGTGCTCCCGCGCGTCTGGGGGCGCACGCAGCTGGGCACAGGGAGGCCGGGGTCGACGGCGGCGACCAGAACGGCGACGGCCGGAGCTACGGTTTCGGGCGGCTTAGCGCTATGGTGCACAAGAGGACGAGCTGGTGGCGGCGTTAGCTTGCTGGCACTTGCGCGCATCCATTGGTAGCATCGGGAGGGTGAGACGTGGCCTGAGTCGAGCGCAGCGTCGACTTCGGCGGCGGCCGGAGTTCGGGCCAGCACGGCGCGGTGGCTGCAGCGCGTTAGCCAGAGAGCAGAGGAGCGCGTCGGGACCCTGGGAACCTGGAGAGCACGCGGGAGCTACTGGAGCGAGCGGAAGAGCTCCGGGACGCGAGGTTCGCCGGCAATGGCGATGGCCGGAGCTCGGTGCTCGCGGGGGGAACGGCGCTACAGCACGGGGGCGAGCACAAGGAGTTAGGGGATAAGGTAAGTGGCTCACGGCGAGTCAGACGGTGCAGACGGCGGGGCCGGGGAGGCTCTGGACGCGGCGAATCAAGCGACGGGGATCGCCGGCACCGAGGTTGAAGAAGACGTCCGGGGCGGCGATGCAGCACTCCCCTGGTTGCTTGGCTCGGGGTGGACGAGGAGGACGACGATGCGGAGCTCGGGGATACGAAGAGGGAGCGAGGGAGTGGCTGTGGCTGCGGCGGTGACGAACGGCGGCGGCGATGGCGTTCGGCCGTTCGCGGGAGAGGGAAACAGAGGAGGGGGAGGAGCACAGGGAGAATGAGAGGGGCCAGGGGGTGCATGGCGTCTCCGTGGCGCAGGTCAGGACGAGGGAGGGCAAGCAGGAGGTGGCGGGAGGACGTGGCCGCGGTCGCTCGCGTGCGGGCACGCAGCTGCTTCGGGGCGAGGGGAGGAAGACGACGGAGGGGCTGCGGTGGTGGGCTGGGCCAGTTGGCCAGGCCGCCTGCTGGGCCGGCCAGGTGGGCTGCCAGGTAGGTCCAGGTGAGTTCTCTCTCTCTCCTCTATTTTCTGTTTTCTATTATTTCTGCAACTGTAGGGCTTTATTAAAAATACTTAGGCATCTTGAAAAAATCCTGGAATAATCAGGGGCTCTATTTAGATTATTTCCAACAGCCCACACTTATTTTCAGAATTATTTGGGCATTTAGAATATTTTATAGCATTTAAATGCCCAAATGCAAAATAGAGTATAATTTAATTCAGAGCCCAATATGTCCTGCAAAAATATAAATCATTTTTGGTAGATGCTTTCACCTCAAACCAGAAATGTTGAACATTTTTAGAGGGCAATTTTGGGTTTAATGAAAAAGATTTTATTTTGACCCTAGTTGAATTAATTTGGTGCTAGGGTTTAGTCAATCCCCATTTCAGGTTTAGATGAAATTTAAACATGATGCAACACTCTAATGCATGCACTAGGCATTGTCAGAACTAGGGATGTGACAACTCACCCCCACTAAACAAGAATCTCGTCTCGAGATTCAAGCGTAGGGTAGGATGAAGGGAAAACACAAACTAGTACAATCTTCACGATCCAGGTTGCACTTCAAATGAACGTTGATTTGAACACCATCTTTGTCTTGTCGTCTTGCTCTGAGAACTTCAGCTAATCATGACAAGAGGAGGAAAGGAAAACTCTAGAAGGATCGGTCTCCTTGAAGATCGAACAACTTAGGAGCAACTCATGGCTTGAGACATGGAAATATCTCTCAAGCTGAGAGACGAAGCACACCTTTAGAGGAATGGAGTGGAACAGATGACGAAGGTTCACTAGGTAGACAACGATTCCACACCTAAAAAGGTGGTAAACGATTATCAATATAGCGAGGAGTTGAGTTGCCATGATACCACAACGAGGCACCTTAGGGACGGTGACTCGTAGAAATATCCCCTTAAGTGGCAAAAAGAATTACCTTTGATATAGAGATCATTTAGACTCTCTAAACCAGCCTAAGGCAATTCTCGAGCGATCATTTGGAGGGGGTCGGTAGAATGGCATACTCGGACTTGGATGATGTGGATTACCTTGTTGAAGACAACGTAATGGATGAATTTGCTTACCACCGGAAATGGAAGAGACCCATGTAGAATGGCACATTGGCGGTGCAAGCTGGGAACAAAATGCAAATGCTGGGAATGATTCTGGTAACTGGGGAAGAACCCAACAATAGAGAGTGAATTCACTGTTTTGAGAAGGTCATAGCATTGCCGAGGGAACTGAGAGCATCCCAATTAGAGCCGATGATAACACGTAGCGCTTGTGCGTGCTCTCAAGAACTTGAGCATTTCCACAATCATCAAGATTCTACCAATATCCGTGTCAAGGATTCTGGCAACACAACTTACTACCATGATGAATACCGGTGGAAGATGCCGATGCAAAGGAAGATAACACCTTCTTAGATTTCACCTTGGCGAGGCCAAGGAAACAAAATCTGGATGATCGACCGAGAGACATTTAGCACTCCGCTTCTAACGTTCTCCTTGATGTGCTAGCGTAATCCACCCATAGATATGGTTTGATATCTAGAACATCAAGTAAAAGGTCGGACTTCGGGAGCAATAGAATCCATAAGGAATAGTTTTGGAGGTAAATCCTACGAAATCCTTATGGGGAGGTGGCCAACTTCCTCAAACAAGATATTACAATGATAGGTCTTCCGGCTGGGTGTGTTGGCCACGACATCCACTTTACCGGTTATCGAGGGACCAATATTATAGTTCTTGGGAAATGTTCCAACCATCATAACTGCCTGAGATTCAGATCTGGTTGGTGTCAGGATATTCCAGACTCATCGAGTCTAGGAAGAAAAATGAAAGTTTGCAACACAAATCGACGAGATGACGTTGCGAGATTCTCGGGAAATGAACTATGATAGCAAGCTCCAAAACATGAGCTGGTTCTGCTACAAACATGTGAACACGCTGCCTCAGACAAACATGATCACGTGGTAGTCTTATAATAAAACACTACCAAGTTCAGGTGGGGAACCATCAACGAGGATATCAAAATCCTTGCATAAGGTATACTCTTAAGAAGGAACTTCTTCTCCTTGAACAAATCAATCAGTGGCTTGGTGTGCTAGGATATACGTATGGAATGAAGATGATCAGTCTAACAGACCACAGAATTCTTTGCACGTGCATGACCGACTTGGGATGATTCCAAAGGAGCAAAAACAAACTTTCTCGAATTCACGACGGCAACTTACATCAAAATGCACGTGAATCAAAGGAAGTCACTCCTTTCATCAAACAAGTACTTCATGAGCTAGCATGAAGAAAATGCTTTCAAAAGTTTCCAACACTAACTTAATGTTCAACAACATCATGGAGGAGATAAGGATGTTGTCAATGGGCTCAACAACAATTCATCTGGGTTTCCTTTTAAAAGGAATTCCATAGTTAAGTGAACAAGTGATAGCATTGGTCAGACCCAAAAGATATAATGGTGTATGCTCGAGGGGTCAACCACGAATAAGACAACATTACGAGCATCGTTGGTACTGATTTGATTTGACGATAGCCCACACTCAAATCAAAGGATTGATAAGACAATAGGTCCAGCAACTGATCATAGGGACCAATCGATGAAGATATCATCTTTCTTCAATACACACTACACAAGAATATCCTTTTGGGACGAACTAAGTCAGGCAAGCTTTTATCTTCCAACCCTCCAAGTTGTCGTTTAGCTTAACCAACAAGCTCAGGGATATCTAACACCGATTCTTGGAGAGAAGGTGGTTCACAAGAAACCAACTTGATCACGAGCTCAACATAGCGGTCAGGTGACAACCTGGTAATACTTCCGAGAAGATCTTCGGAAATCACGAACCACCGATATGTTACTAAGCTCGAGAACAATCTTGCTTTTCAGGGCAAGATGATATGATCAAATGAGCGAGGACTTAACAAATCCTATCTCATCAATCGAGGAGTGCACCAGGAAAATGGACTAGGTAGCACAATCAACCTTAGGGTGATGATTCAATAGTCAACTCGCTAAGGATGACGTTATTGTCCATTTAACTACCAAGCAACGAAGTTGCTAGGAGTATTGATTTCACACATCATGATTCACTTGTCGGCACTCCGGCTGCAACAACACGGAACCGAGGAATGAAAAAAAAGGATGGCGTGAAGTATCACTATGTCAAGAATTCACAAAAGGTGGTGCAATTCTCATGAAATTCCTGTCATAAAGAAGGTAATACTTCAGGGTAGAGCAGACCAGAAGCTGGATTGTAACTTGATCTGCGGAACACAACTACTTTGACCCAATCCTAGATATGGATGAGGTACTGGAGTTTGTTTCTCCAAGTCATTCAGGACAGAATGGCTTGACGTACCACAAGGGTAATAGGCATCGATAAACGAATGCATGCATACCCTTGGTATCAATTGATAGACGAGGGTCATAATGCAACTAAAGAGAGCAACTCAAAGGAACATGCGATTTTCTGAGTTGTGGATGCATGGTTTAGCATGTCGAACGAATTCCACATATTTCTTCCGGATAACCCATGCAGAAAGGTAGAACTGGCAGATCACAATGTAGAATCGAGAACCCATCGAGAGCACTCTGATTGTGATCTTTCGATCAGCGAGGAACATCTGCCATAAGCGGTTCATAGTATTTGGAAGAAAGGAATACCACGAACATCGAGGACTAATGCAAAGGTTACTAATAACCTAAAGGAACGAGCAAAACTATCAACATGAAGCAAGTAGGGTGAATCTCGGGTTCAAAACCCAGGGATAGAATACCTACTACTAAGTAGCATCACGGGATGCTTTCGAGACTGATGGCCAGAATCATCACACTGGGAACACAAAACGTTGCTAGGTTACTAGGTGACTCCCTAAATACCTAGGGTCATAATAGTAACTCCAACATAAATGTCAAGGCAACAGAGTACCTCAACTCACTGATTAGTGTGGTTAATCTGGCCCAAAGGAACATTGAAACGGAAGGAAGGAATCTGCAAGTGCATCAGACTGTTTAGACACCTGGGATGACTCGGACAGCATAACGGCTGTAAATGCTCAGAAAAGATTTGAGACATTCACAAAAATGTTGGCATAACCACTCAGAAGCACAATATCAAGGTTTCGAGATCAACAGTTAACATACAGAAGTAGTAAGAACTGAACTGAGACTTAAATCCAACAATCTATAAGTCTACGGATTAGTAACACGTGATCCTGATAGAAAGAAAAGATAGCCTAGTTCTTAATCCCCGCAGGAAAGATAAGATGACTCAGATCAGAAGGCATAAGGTATAAGGAGTAAAAAAGAGCCTTACGTTCCATCCCACAATCAATTCCCTTATATAACTAAAGAATTTCTAGACTCAACTTCGACCAGTTTGGCTTAGTAATCCTACAGGCAGTCAAGCTCTGATACCAACGCTGTCAGGACCCCGACTCAATGCCACATCGATCTAGCATGTAACACCTCATATCACTTTGCGGCCTCACGCACGGTAATCCCACGGGTGTCGTCTTACTTTTGCCCGGGACCGTTTGCGCCTTTTGGCGTACGTATATGATAGTGTCGCTAGCATCCATATGATAAGGAGCCCGGGCTGACATGGCTAGTCGTAAACCCAAAGCGGCACAGACTTACAGGGACAGGCATCCATGACCCAGCATCGAACGTGTCGGTCATCAGCGAGGGAATCCAGGCTGTAGCACTGGGCTAGCAGGACTCCGGTGAACCGGGCTGTAGCGGGCTAACAGGACTCCGGTATTCATCGCGTGACATTTCCCCGAAGGGACAGACACAGGAACGAAGAAGGACACATGCCGGCCAGCCTAAGTGTTCCGGAGCAGTAGCAAGCTACCATGGCTCGGTGGAAACACTAGGAGACATTTCCCCGTAAGAGAGGCTACTAAAGATAAACAACTAGATGGTCAGATCCCACACATACCAAGCATTTCAATAACATACACACAATATGCTCGATATGTGCAAATACAACATGGCATCACAACATGACTCTACGACTCAAGTAATTTATTCATTAGGCTCCGAGGAGCGAGATATTACAAACATGGGTCTCATGACCCAACACTCAGAGCATACAAGTCAAAGCACAAGCGGAAGCTATCATGTCTGGGTACAGACATCTATAAATGGAAAAGGCTAAGAAGCCTGACTATCTACCAGATCCTGCCGAGGGCACAAGATCGTAGCTGAGGTAACAAGCTAAACGTCGAAGTCCACGCGGAACTAGTAGTGAGACCGAAGTCTCTCTGCAAAACATAAAATAGGCAAACGTGAGTACAAATGTACCCAGCAAGACTTACATCAGATCTATCTACCCATGCATCATTATCAACAAAGGGGATGGTGGAGTTTGACTGCAGCAAGCCAGCTTAGACTCGGTGGCTATCCTGAACTACGACTGCAAGTAACTCTTTTGAGGTGGCGCACACGAGTCCACATATTCACCAACCAATACACCACTATGGATCCGCTCCCGTCTCCCTACGAGAACGCCATCCATAGCACTCACGCTTATCTTGCGTATTTTAGAGTATCCACTTTCACTTGTCTATGAACTGATATAAGCAACCCAGAAGTCCTTTTCCGCGGACACGGCTATTCGAATAGATGATGATAACCCTGCAGGGGTGTACTTCTTCACACACGCTCTCACCACTTACCGCCGTTTACACGACATGTACTCGGCAACCTTCAAGCGGAAGCCCAACGTGGGTGTCGGCCACGACCTACCTAATCACCTAAGTCTCTAGTCCAGGTTTATCGCCTATTCGGGTTCCATCCATGAGGAGATCCGGCCGGAGTTTCGCTCACAGCCCCAAACGATGTGAACAGGGTTCCCGGGACACCAAACGGGCGCCCGGTACATCGTGCCACGTGCCTACCGCATCACAGCCCACCCCTACTGTCAGCGCTGCGCACGGCCTCCAGCATACTACAAACACCAAAAACTACTTGCAACTCCTGGACAGAGGACAAGGGTGATCAAGAAGCCGAGAGGGTCCATTGGTTTCGGGCCCAATGCGTGGTAGTAGCTGAGTCATGGATCACAAACACAGAACTCAGTTCCTGAGGACGGCTGCAATGAGACAACCCACCATGTACTCCTACATGGCCTCTCACCGCTACCTTTACCAAATCGTGTTCACACACACTTAGCTCACACACAGTAGGACATGTTCCCATGCCTCTGATTCATCCCCGATGAATCAGACCTGACTCAACTCTAAGCAGTAGCAGGCATGACAACAAACATAAATGAGTAGGCACATCAGGGCTCAAACAACTCCTACTCATGCTAGTGGGTTTTATCTATTTACTGTGGCAATGACAGGTCATGCAAAGGATAAAGGGGTTCAGCTACCGCAGCAAGTAACAGTTGAATCGTTGTTGTCCTAATGCAGTAAAAGAGAGCAGGAGCGAGAGAGTGGGATTGTATCGGAATGAACAAGGGGGTTTTGCTTGCCTGGCACTTCTGAAGATAACATTGAGTCTTTATCAGTGTCAACGATCACATCATCGGTACAACGTCTACCGAGGGGGAACATCACCGGCAAACACAGAAGAAACACGATCAATGCAATGCACAGTATGATGCATGCTATGACATGGCAATATGAATGTGTTTTGAGCTAATGCAACTAGCAGCAAGTTAAATGGAGTTGGTTTGAACCCTAGGTTCAATTCAAACTCCACATGTGATTATTTAAATGCCATTTAATTGATTTGTGCTAAACAGCAGCTATAAGTTGTTCTAACATGCATGAAAATGGTACAGATGGATTCCTTGAATTTTTCTGATAATTTTTCATATATAATTCATTTAATTTGGAGTTACGGTTAATTTTCTATGATTTATTGAAGTTTTAGCTATTTTCTGGAAATAATAAATCATTTTTGATTTATTTTAATTCCAGAAACAAATACTGCGTCAGCATGACGTATTAGTGACGTCAGCAGGTCAACGTGGCTGGTCCAGGTCAAACCTGACGGCTGGGACCCGCACGTCAGTGTAACAGGCAGGGACAGAGGCTGACTGGTGGGTCCGGTCAATGCTGACATGGCAAAGTCAACGGTGACAGGCGGGGCCCTCTGAGATTAGTGCTAATTTTAACAGAGAGGTTAAACTAATTAATTATGCACGGGGGCCCACTTGGCAGTGGCTCTAGTGGGTGATTAGCGGGGTGTTTACGCCTTAATTAAGTGGCCACGTCGGCGAGTGACGCCGGCGACCACGGCGACGGCGAGACCTCGCCGGAGTTGCTCGGGACGGCGCTACGGTTGCGGTTGGGCACCCTGAGGGCACCAGGAGGAAGCCCGTGCTCCCGCGCGTCTGGGGGCGCACGCAGCTGGGCACAGGGAGGCCGGGGTCGACGGCGGCGACCAGAACGGCGACGGCCGGAGCTACGGTTTCGGGCGGCTTAGCGCTATGGTGCACAAGAGGACAAGCTGGTGGCGGCGTTAGCTTGCTGGCACTTGCGCGCATCCATTGGTAGCATCGGGAGGGTGAGACGTGGCCTGAGTCGAGCGCAGCGTCGACTTCGGCGGCGGCCGGAGTTCGGGCCAGCACGGCGCGGTGGCTGCAGCGCGTTAGCCAGAGAGCAGAGGAGCGCGTCGGGACCCTGGGAACCTGGAGAGCACGCGGGAGCTACTGGAGCGAGCGGAAGAGCTCCGGGACGCGAGGTTCGCCGGCAATGGCGATGGCCGGAGCTCGGTGCTCGCGGGGGGAACGGCGCTACAGCACGGGGGCGAGCACAAGGAGTTAGGGGATAAGGTAAGTGGCTCACGGCGAGTCAGACGGTGCAGACGGCGGGGCCGGGGAGGCTCTGGACGCGGCGAATCAAGCGACGGGGATCGCCGGCACCGAGGTTGAAGAAGACGTCCGGGGCGGCGATGCAGCGCTCCCCTGGTTGCTTGACTCGGGGTGGACGAGGAGGACGACGATGCGGAGCTCGGGGATACGAAGAGGGAGCGAGGGAGTGGCTGTGGCTGCGGCGGTGACGAACGGCGGCGGCGATGGCGTTCGGCCGTTCGCGGGAGAGGGAAACAGAGGAGGGGGAGGAGCACAGGGAGAATGAGAGGGCCCAGGGGGTGCGTGGCGTCTCCGTGGCGCAGGTCAGGACGAGGGAGGGCAAGCAGGAGGTGGCGGGAGGACGTGGCCGCGGTCGCTCGCGTGCGGGCACGCAGCTGCTTCGGGGCGAGGGGAGGAAGACGACGGAGGGGCTGCGGTGGTGGGCTGGGCCAGTTGGCCAGGCCGCCTGCTGGGCCGGCCAGGTGGGCTGCCAGGTAGGTCCAGGTGAGTTCTCTCTCTCTCCTCTATTTTCTGTTTTCTATTATTTCTGCAACTGTAGGGCTTTATTAAAAATACTTAGGCATCTTGAAAAAAATCCTGGAATAATCAGGGGCTCTATTTAGATTATTTCCAACAGCCCACACTTATTTTCAGAATTATTTGGGCATTTAGAATATTTTATAGCATTTAAATGCCCAAATGCAAAATAGAGTATAATTTAATTCAGAGCCCAATATGTCCTGCAAAAATATAAATCATTTTTGGTAGATGCTTTCACCTCAAACCAGAAATGTTGAACATTTTTAGAGGGCAATTTTGGGTTTAATGAAAAAGATTTTATTTTGACCCTAGTTGAATTAATTTGGTGCTAGGGTTTAGTCAATCCCCATTTCAGGTTTAGATGAAATTTAAACATGATGCAACACTCTAATGCATGCACTAGGCATTGTCAGAACTAGGGATGTGACAACAACGCCGTGGCCGACTTGCCCATCCGTGCCGCCTTACAACGCCACGGACGACTCGGCCATCCGCCCTTGCGGCCGGTTCACGTGTCCGCACCCGCTTACAACATGCAGGACGACTTGCTCGTTCGCACCAGTTTACAATGCCTCGGTGGACTCATCTGTCTACATCTGTGGCCGACTCGCTCGTGATTGGTTTTTAACTCCACCATAGTGATCATCAACTCCGCGGCGGATGATTTCTGGCTTAACATATCAGGTGAAATCCATCCAGTATATTTTTATATTATATATTGCTTTCTTTAAAAGAGCAATTACTCTGGCTTGCAAGTCTTCCAATGCAGGACAAATTGTCCACTGCAAAAAGGGATTATTATATCACTAAGTTATTGGATAACTCATGCTGATTTATATCATGGTTAAAAATGAAGAATCTCAAGCCAACTCTTCGAGTCGTCTTGAGACTCGGGGGCTACAATGACATGACTCGGGAACTCCGGGTCATTGGAGGGAAGGATAACCCAGTTCCGGAGGCCACCGCCATATTGATGAAAATTTAAAGGCCGTCAGAAAATTGCCGGTTCAAATTAAAGATTCTGGTTTAAAATCCGGCTCAAGAGACATCTTTCTCCCGCAAAGCTTTGAAGCTCTCAAATCCGGTTCAATATCCGGTTCAAGGTAAATTTGTCTCTTACAAAGCTTTGAAGCTCTCAAATCCGGTTCAAAGTTCCGGTTCAAAAAGAATTAATCTCTCGCAAGTTCGAGTTCTCAAACAAATTAAGGGTTGCCAAAAGAGAACTTGTTGCCATGATGTGCGGTTCAAACATGGGTGTCCTGCCTTATGGCTTATCTTATTATGGTCACTTGGGGGCTTCCTGTTCAAACATAGGTCGTATTCGAACCAAAGAGAACATAGCTACTGATACCCTTTTGGTCGGCACACTGCCAAACTCACTAGGGGGCTTGTTGATCGTATTCGAATCATAGCTCAACCCCTTTTGGGTCCGACGTGGATCGTATTCGAATCAGCGTCGTTAAACAACTCTCAAGGTCATATGGGGGCTTCCTGTTCAAACATAGGTCGTATTCGAACCAAATAGATCATAGCTATCGGTACCCTCTTGATCGGCAACGCCAAAGCCACTGGGGGCTACATGATCGTATTTGAATCCTAGTGTAACGCCCCGGATCAATGCACCAGGTGTCTGCCAGTTATTCGCCGTCATTGTCATGTCATTTGCTTGCATGTTGCATTTTGCCATGTCATCATCTGCATTTCATATGCATGTTTTTCAAAACTTGCATCCGTTCGGGTTCCGCCGGTTCTCTCCGTTGTCCGTTCTGAGCCAAACACTCTCGCACGCGCCCGCGGCACCTCCGAAATATTATTTTAAAAGTGGCATAAAAATGTTCTCGGAATGGGTTGGAACTTGGTGTGCGGTCTTATTATAGTGTAGACAGGCCGCCTGCCAAATTTCGTCGCATTCGGAGTCCATCTGGTAGCCCAACCGTTAAATGTATAGCGGTACCACCGAGCCTCTCTTTCTCTTCTCTTCTCTCAGCCCAACCCCTCTTCTCAGCCCACCTGCAGCCCACCTAAACCCCCCCTCCATTCCTGATCGTCGGATCGCGATCGGAGGCTCCGAAACGCTCCTAAAACCCCCTAAACCCAAACCCTAGCCATCCCTGCCTATATATGGACACCCCCGTCCAAATTTGGCATCCCTAGCCCCTCCACCTACCTCTAGCCTTCCCCTCGGATCAGCCACCGCCGCCACATCGAAATCCGCG
Source organism: Triticum dicoccoides (assembly GCF_002162155.2). Classification (NCBI taxonomy): domain Eukaryota; kingdom Viridiplantae; phylum Streptophyta; class Magnoliopsida; order Poales; family Poaceae; genus Triticum; species Triticum dicoccoides. The sequence continues at coordinate 238,605,101 of NC_041387.1, read as the reverse complement.
CCGCCAGTGATATCCAACCGTCTCCCCCTCGTTTTCCGGCGCCATCCACCACCGTCCCGCCACTTGGCGCCACCCAACTGGACAACCGCCGCCGGCCAGGCGCTCTCCACCATCCTCGTCGCGCCACGTCCCCCTTCAGCCTCCTCGCCCCGCTCGGGCCCGCCGAAGCCCGTGTGCGGCCCGCCGCGGGCCGAATCGGGCCCGACGCCGCCCTGCAGTCGACCGAGCCGCCCCGCTCCTCCCACCTCTCGCGCCCTCCCACTCGATCCTGATGGGATCGGGAGTGCTCGCCGCCGCCCTCTGGCCGAAGCCATCTGCCGCCGCCATCGCCGGAGATGAGTAGCCGGTGACCCCGCACCCTCTTTCCTTCTCCCAAACTCTCTCTAACCTCTCCCTCCGTCTCTCTCTCTCTGCCTCGCAGGTCGCCAAGGGTGTGGACCCGTGCCTCCCGGAGCTCCGCCCACCGTCGCCGTTGCCTGGATCCGGCGCCGGCCGACCGGATCCGCCCGTTTTCCCTGCCCAGGTCCCCTCCCGGCCTCCCTGCGCTCCGGCGCCGCTGCGTCCTCTGCCATGGCCGCCTCCTCCTCCCTGTTCAAGCAGGAGGAGGACGAGCGTGCGTTGACCAGCCCCTTTCCCTCATGGGCTGGCCTCCCCAAGGCCCAGCCCAGCTCCAGCAGGCCCGCTGCTTCCTCTCCACTTCCTGGGCTTGGCCCAATGGTTAGAGCCCAGTAAACCCTGCCCGTGCGACTTTTAGCTAATCTGCGCTCACTCTGTTTTTTTCCTGAAAAATGACTAAGTCCCGAAATATTTTGACATTACCATGCCATGTTCATCGCATCATATCTCCATGCATACTGCTCCGTTTTGTGCGTATAATATATCAAATTGTTCGCCTCAACGAGTACTTCATTTCATTCCATTGCATCATGTTCATTTGAGCTCATCTTGATGCCTGAATCATCGTTGCAAGAGTGCTATGTGATGTTAATCTGCTGAAACTGTTATAACATGCTCATTTGTCATTTTTGCCATGATTGATGTGTGCTTCCTATGAGGTTGATGTCTACATGTGTTTTGATCTATGCCATGCCATATTTATAGAGGTGCTTACCATGTATTTTTGTGATCAATGTGGTGACTAGCACAAGTATGCAAACTAGGCTTCATGATGTTGCTGATTTTAGTCCCTGTTCTGCTGTTATTTTGATGCCGTGTAAACATGTTGCTACAGGGAGATCCATGCATATTTTAAGATACTTCATTAAGGATGTTTTGAACATATGGTTTTGCTCTATCCATCCATTACCCTGGTTGCAATTATGGAGTAGTCTACCATGTCATTTTCGTGCTCTACTTTTGCTACAAAATGTTTCCTGGCAGATTGTTTACATGTTATTCAATTTTGCCAAGGTTGTTGTAGTTGATTCTTGCATGCTATGAACTTGTTCTTGCCTTGTTTTGTTTCATAAACATGTCTTCTTGCTGATGCTATGCTTATCTTGTCATGCAATGAGTTGTGGTGAGTGAATCAAGCTTGTTAAGTAGTGTACTTGCTGTTACTGTTTTGCTAGGCTGAATCTGTTATTTCGTGATGCTATGTAAACCTGCTGCTACAAATCATTCTATGCATAATCTGGAGATGTTCACTAAGGGTGTTTTGTTCTACATGTTATGCTATATCCATCCATGCCCCTGGTTGCAATTATATCCTGCTGTAGCTTGTTGTAATCTTGCTCCAAAGTTGCTAAATAATGTTGCTGTTAGCCTGTTAACATTAAGTTCAGTTGTTGCCATGATTGTTTTTAGTGATCCATGTACCCTATGAACTTGCTCTTGCCATGCTTAGCTTCAAAAACATGTCTTCTTACTGTTGGTTGCCTTGCCATGCCTTTTATTGCTCTGTGGTGAGTGGTACAAGCTCACCAACATGCCTACTTATTGTTGTTCCTGCCATGTATGAATCTGTATTATAACTTGCCATGTTTACATGGGTGCCATCATATTTTCTGATCCTTTTTGGCCTATGGTCAGTAAGGGACTTTTGTTCTATGCATTTAGTAGATTCATACCATGCCTTTGTTTGCCATGATACGTTCTTGTAACATGTTGTTTGATAGCTCTAAACATTGCAACATGATGTTAATTCTGCAAAGTCTGAAACTGATATTATTTGCAATCTTGCCATGTGTGTTTGAGCATGTTCTAGTGATTTATGGAGATAGCTCAGTGTTCATGTTTTGTTATGCTTTACCTATAAATCATATCCATGCCTTTTGTTATCTTGTTGAGCTGCTGTAGCATGTTGTTTTGATGCTTGCAATATGCCTAGTTGCTGTTTTGGACAGATTGTTGCTATAACTTGTTTCATGTGTGTGTGTTGAACCGTTGCTCCGTTTTGAGTGTGCTCTATATGAAACTTGCTTGATTTTGCACGTAGTTTCATATTATCATGTTGCATCCATGTTTTGAGGTGTTTGCTTGATGTTTGTATGCATTTTGCATCAATGTCGTGTTTAACTTGTTTTGCTCATATCTTCTAGGCCATAGCTCCGAACTAAATGAAGTTTATATGTAACTTGACTAGAATCTCGTGTAGATCATCTTGGTGCATCTTAACTTGCTGTTTAACAACTTGAACATAATGTTTGTTCAGATCTGGACCAATTTCGAAATTTGCATATGAGGACTTACCGGAATTGTTATATGTTGTTCCCGGCCTCATTTAAACTTGCCTTGATGTGTTGTTTTGTTTTGCATCATCCCTTGCCATGAGTAGCTTCATGTAGTCTTGTATTGCATCATACTTGTTTGTGCATCATGTCATTTTTATGTGTGGTGTGTTTACCATGTTGTGTGCTTCTTCTCGATAGTTCCCGTTTCGTTGCGATCGTGAGGATTCGTTTGTCTACGCTTGGTTCATCTTCGTGGCTTCATCTTCTTCATGGACTCGTTCTTCTTCCTTGCGGGATTTCAGGCAAGATGACCGCTACCCTGGATCTCACTACTATCATTGCTATGCTAGTTGCTTCGTTCTATCGCTATGCTGCGTTACCTATCTGTTGCTCATCAAGCCTCCCAAATTGCCATGAACCTCTAGCCTTTGACACCCTTCCTAGCAGACCATTACTTTGCTATGTTACCGCTTTGCTCAGCCCTCTTATAGCGTTGCTAGTTGCAGGTGAAGTTGAAGATTTCCCCATGGTGGCAGGATTATGTTGGGATATCACAATATATCTTATAATTATTAATGCATCTATATACTTGGTAAAGGGTGGAAGACTCGACCTTATGCCTGGTGTTTTGTTCCACTCTTGCCACCCTAGTTTTCGTCATATCGGTTGTATGTTCCCGGATTTTGCGTTCCTTACGCGGTTGGGTGATTTATGGGACCCCCCTTGACAGTTCGCTTTGAATAAAACTCCTCTAGCAAGGCCCAACATTGGTTTTACCATTTGCCTCACCACCACCTATATTTCCCTTGGGAGTAATTAACCCAAGGGTCATCTTTATTTTAGCCCCCCCGGGCCAGTGCTTGTCTAAGTGTTGGTCCGAACCGAGCCGCCTGCGGGGCCACCTCGGGGAAACTCGAAGTCAGGTTTTACTCGTAGCCTGTCTCATCCGGTGTTGCCCTGAGAACGAGATATGCGCAGCTCCTATCGGGATTGTCGGCGCATCGGGCGGTCTTGCTGGTCTTGTTTTACCATTGTCGAAATGTCTTGTAAACCGGGATTCCGAGTCTGAGCGGGTCTTCCTGGGAGAAGGTATATCCTTCGTTGATCGCGAGAGCTTATCATGGGCTAAGTTGGGACACCCCTGCAGGGTATAATCTTTTGAAAGCCGTGCCTGCGGTTATAGGCAGATGGGAATTTGTTAATGTCCAGTTGTAGATAACTTGACACCAGATACGAATTAAAACGCATCAACCGCGTGTGTAGCCGTGATGGTCTCTTTTCGGCGGAGTCCGGGAAGTGAACACGGTTTTTGGGTTATGTTTGACGTAAGTAGGAGTTCAGGATCACTTCTTGATCATTGCTAGCTTCACGACCGTTCCATTTGCTCTCTTCTCACTCTTATTCGCGTATGTTAGCCACCGTATATGCTTAGTCGCTGCTGCAGCCTCACCACTTTACCCCTTCCTTTCCCATTAAGCTTTCATAGTCTTGATACCCATGGTAATGGGATTGCTGAGTCCTCGTGGCTCACAGATTACTACAACAACAGTTGCAGGTACATGTTATGCGATGATCATGACGCGAGAGCGATGTTTGCTTGTTTTGGAGTTCTTCTTCTGCTTCTTCTTCGATCAGGGGATAAGTTCCAGGTCGGCAGCCTGGGCTAGCAGGGTGGATGTTGTTGGGTTTTCTGTTTGTGTTTCATCCGTAGTCGGATGATGCTCTAATGTATGGTGATGTTGTATTCGTGTGGCATTGTATGCCTCTTGTATGTATGCCCATCTATTATGTAATGTTGATGTAATGATATCCACCTTGCAAAAGCGTTTCAATATGCGGGTCTATCCTTGGTGGGACCTTCGAGTTCCTTTTGGATAGGGTCACATATTGAGCGTGACAAGTTGGTATCAGAGCCTCGACCGACCTTAGGAGCCCCCTTGATTGATCGTGTAGTTTGGCCGTTGTTGAGTCTAGAAGAAAACTGTTTTCGGAGTCTAGTTATATCGGAGAGTAGGAATTCTTTTTACTCCTCAGCCTCTTTGTCGCTCTAGTAAGAAATCTTGACGTAGGTGTTTTGAATTACTTCTCTTCCCTTTCAAACTTTCTTTAGGATCACGCAGTTGGTTTTCCGATCGTTGGTTCTCAGCTCTTTTCATCCGGTGCATTTCTCGTCAAGTCGACTCGAGCCTCTTCATCGTTGCCAAGTTCAATCCTTAGTTGTTTTCTTTTCCCACCCGCCCTCCCTTTTCTTCTTGAAGCCGGAGTCCGTAATCGAGTATCCATCCTACTCGTGCGAAGTCTTTGCTTTCTTTCCTCAATGATTTCAATCTGTGTTTTCTCTTCAAGTTATTCGTCGATTCTCCCTTCCAGGTGCCTTAGTTTTTCCCGCCCTCCCAACCCTTTTCCTTCCCGGAGTCTGAATCTCTTTCGAGAATTAATTTCACTCCTGCGGAGCCTCTTCAGTCCTTCGCCAATTATTTCAACCGGTGAATTCTCGTCTCGATGGACATTCTTCATCTCTTTTTCGGTGTACTCAATTCTAATTTTCGGTAGTGATAATATTCTTTTCCTCAAAGTGTTCTCCTTGCTCGTTTGCCTCTCGCCATTCAATCATTCCGGAGTTCAAGAAATCTCAGGAGATTCGTCTGTGTTTCAATTAATTCGAGGTTATCACCTCATTCAAATATTTCAATTGTTCCGGTGCTTCAACTATCTGTTCAACAATCCTTTCCAACGGTGTTTTCTCTTTAGTGGGCCCTAACCCACAGGTCTTTTCCCAGGATCTTACCTGACTCTTCTAATTTCCCCGGAGTTATTCCCAAATTCTTTTCAGAGTTTGACGTAAGAATGAATTTCATCAGTCAGATGCCTTCTCTAAGATCAATTTCAAATCATTTTCATTGTTGGCTCAACCTCTTCGCTTTTCGTTCTCCCGGAGTATCTTAGTAATTTTGGTGGTGTTTCTCGTCGTCTTTTGAAGACCGAAGAAGAGGTTTTCCTCTAAACCTTGTCCGTCCTCCCGAAGATTCGTGGTTCTAGCTTCATATCATCCTCTCGAATTTTTTTCAGCTTGTCAGATATTCTTTTCTTACCCATCCGGAGTATGTCAGTAGTTGTTTTCTTTTTCATTTCACCGGAGGCCATCATTCCAGCTATCGTTCTCTATTTACCCCGACTCTTTGTTCAAGTGCTCTCTATTCAGTTCGAAGTCTTCCCGTTCTTTTGTATCTAAATCCCCTCGAGCGTATTTGTTCTTCTAATTCTTCCCGGTGATTCATTCTCTTTCATCAGTCATTTTTCTAATTCTTACGGTGGTTCGTTCAAGATTCTTTTCTTTGATTATTATTTTAATCCATTCGTTCTTTCGAATCCTACCGGTGGTTCATGAAGACTTTCTCAAGTTTTGTGCTATACCCCCCTTAATCCTTTTCAAGAATAATAAGTAGTATGAAAAATCCATTGTTGGTCATCAATTTAATTTGATGAAGGATGAGCATACAATAAATCTTATTCTTATTTCATCGTCTAGTAATTCCTTTCCTTCAGAGTTTGTTCTTGTTGAACATATTCTAGTTCCAAGTCCTTTCGTTTTTTTTCTTTTCCGGAGTACAAATTTTCCTCGGCCATTTCTTCGAAACCTCCATTTAAATCATCGCAAGGCTTTAATCTTATTCTTTCATCCTTCAATTCTATCTCATCATCCTGTTGTCACCGGAGTTCTTCATGGTGGTTCTTCATGATTTAATTCATTTCTTCAAGTGTACATCAAGATTCTTGTTGGTGGAGTTCAAATATCTGTTCTTCTCGCGTATCGAAGTGTAACTAATTCTCCATATTCCTTTGAAGTGGAGTTTTGCATTTCTTCGTTCTTCTTAGTTATCCAATCATTTCCGTTTGTGGCCGGTTATCTCCTTATGATCTTGAGATGTAACCTATATAAGACCACAACAAGCTTATTCTTTCGTTGTTGATTTTCTCAACAACTCCATTCAATTCTTTCAATTCTTCCGGAGGCATTGCATTTTTCATCTCGTCAAGTGCCATCTCTTTGGGTAAAGCTCATGTTCTATTTCTTTCCTTGTTCAACCGGAGTGCTGCCTAAATCGTTTCAGTCTTATTCGTTTCTTATTTCGTTCTAACCGGAGTGGTTTCATAGTCTATCTGATTCCGTGAACTTTCGATTCTGGTCATTCTCGTCGTTCCTCTCTTATTCTTGAGTGCTCTCGATTCTTTGCTTCTTCTCTTCAGTTCTTGTTTCACCTCATCCCTTTTTCCCTTCCGTCTCGGTCCTAAGATCTCGGGACGAGATCTCTTGTTAGTGGAGGAGTGTTGTAACGCCCCGGATTCGATGCCCCAGGTGTTTGCCAGTTATTCGCCGTCGTTGTCATGTCATTTGCTTGCGTGTTGCATTTTGCCATGGCATCATCTGCATTTCATCTGCATGTTTTTCAAAACTTGCATCCGTTCGGGTTCCGCCGGTTCTCTCCGTTGTTCGTTCTGAGCCAAACACTCTCGCATGCGCCCGCGGCACCTCCAAAATATTATTTTAAAAGCGGCATAAAAATGTTCTCGGAATGGGTTGGAACTTGGTGTGTGGTCTTATTATAGTGTAGACAGGCCGCCTGCCAAATTTCGTCGCATTCAGAGTCCATATGGTAGCCCAACCGTTAAATGTATAGCGGTACCGTTGCCGGTACCTTCGTCGGACGTTTCGGCTTCCGAGACTACCGCCGGGCCTCTCTTTCTCTTCTCTTCTCTCAGCCCAACCCCTCTTCTCAGCCCACCTGCAGCCCACCTAAACCCCCCTCCATTCCTGATCGTCGAATCGCGATCGGAGGCTCCGAAACGCTCCTAAAACCCCCCTAAACCCAAACCCTAGCCATCCCTTCCTATATATGGACACCCCCCTTCCAAATTTGGCATCCCTAGCCCCTCCACCTACCTCTAGCCTTCCCCTCGGATCAGCCGCCACCGCCACATCGAAATCCGTGCCGCCAGCCACATCCAACCGCCTCCTCCTTGTTTTCCGGCGCCATCCACCACCGTCCCGCCACTTGGCGCCACCCAACTGGCCAGCCGCCGCCGGCCAGGTGCTCTCCACCATCCTCGTCGCGCCACGTCCCCCTTCAGCCTCCCTGCCCCGCTCGGGCCAGTCGAAGCCTGTCTGCGGCCCGCCGTGGGCCGAATCAGGCCCGACGCCGCCCTGCAGTCGACCGAGCCGCCCCGCTCCTCCCACCTCTCGCGCCCTCCCGCTCGATCCCGATGGGATCAGGAGTGCTCGCCGCCGCCCTCTGGCTGAAGCCATCTGCCGCCGCCATCGTCGGAGATGAGTACCCGATGACCCTGCACCCTCTTTCCTTCTCCCGAACTCCCTCTAACCTCTCCCTCCGTCTCTCTCTCTGCCTCGCAGGTCGCCATGATTGTGGACCCGTGCCTCCCAGAGCTCCACCCACCGTCGCCGTTGCCCGGATCCAGCGCCGGCCAGCCGGATCCGCCCGTTTTCCCTGCCTAGGTCCCCTCCCGGCCTCCCTGCGCTCCGGCGCCGTCGCGTCCTCTGCCATGGCCGCCGCCTCCTCCCTGTTCGAGCAGGAGGAGGACGAGCGTCCGTTGACCGACCCCTTTCCTTCGTGGGCTGGCCTCCCCAAGGCCCAGCCCAGCTCCAGCAGGCCCGCTGCTTCCTCTCCACTTCCTGGGCTTGGCCCAATGGTGAGAGCCCAGTAAACCCTGCCCGTGCGACTTTTTAGCTAATCTGCGCTCACTCCGTTTTTTCCTGAAAAATGACTAAGTCCCAAAATATTTTGACATTATCAAGCCATGTTCATTGCATCATATCTCCATGCATACTGCTCCGTTTTGTGCGTATAATATATCAAATTGTTCGCCTCAACGAGTATTTCATTTCATTCCATTGCATCATGTTCATTTGAGCTCATATTGATGCCTGAAGCATCGTTGCAAGAGTGCTATGTGATGTTAATCTGCTGAAACTGTTATAACATGCTTATTTGTCATTTTTGCCATGATTGATGTGTGCATCCTATGAGGTTGATGTCTACATGTGTTTTGATCTATGCCATGCCATCTTTAAAGAGGTGCTTACCATGTATTTTTGTGATCAATGTGGTGACTAGCACAAGCATGCAAACTAGGCTTCGTGATGTTGCTGATTTTAGTCCCTGTTCTGCTGTTATTTTGATGCCATGTAAACATGTTGCTACAGAGAGATCCATGCATATTTTGAGATACGTCAGTAAGGATGTTTTGAACATATGGTTTTGCTCTATCCATTCATGACCCTGGTTGCAATTATGGAGTAGTCTACCATGTCATTTTCGTGCTCTACTTTTGCTACAAAATGTTTCCTGGCAGATTGTTTACATATTCAATTTTGCCAAGGTTGTTGTAGTTGATCCTTGCATGCTATGAACTTGTTCTTGCCTTGGTTTGTTTCATAAACATGTCTTCTTGCTGATGCTATGCTTATCTTGTCATGCAATGACTTGTGGTGAGTGAGTCAAGCTTGTTAAGTAGTGTACTTGCTGTTACTGTTTTGCTAGGCTGAATCTGTTATTTCGTGATGCTATCTAAACCTGCTGCTACAAATCATTCTATGCATAATCTGGAGATGTTCACTAAGGGTGTTTTGTTCTAAATGTTATGCTATATCCATCCATGCCCCTGGTTGCAATTATATCCTGCTGCAGCTTGTTGTAATCTTGCTCCAAAGTTGCTAAATAATGTTGCTGTCATCCTGTTAACATTAAGTTCAGTTGTTGCCATGATTGTTTTTAGTGATCCATGTACCCTATGAACTTGCTCTTGCCATGCTTAGCTTCAAAAACATGTCTTCTTACTGTTGGTTGCCTTGCCATGCCTTTTATTGCTCTGTGGTGAGTGGTACAAGCTCACCAACATGCCTACTTATCGTTGTTCCTGCCATGTATGAATCTGTATTATAACTTGCCATGTTTACATGGGTACCATCATATTTTCTGATCCTTTTTGGCCTATGGTCAGTAAGGGACTTTTGTTCTATGCATTTTGTAGATTCATGCCATGCCTTTGTTTGCCATGATATGTTCTTGTAACATGTTGTTTGATAGCTCTAAACATTGCAACCTGATGTTAATTCTGCAAAGTCTGAAACTGATATTATTTGCAATCTTGCCATGTGTGTTTGAGCATGTTCTAGTGATTTACGGAGATAGCTCAGTGTTCATGTTTTGTTATGCTTTACCTGTAAATCATGTCCATGCCTTTTGTTATCTTGTTGAGCTTCTGTAGCATGTTGTTTTGATGCTTGCAATATGCCTAGTTGCTGCTTTGGACAGATTGTTGCTATAACTTGTTTCATGTGTGTGTGTTGAACCATTGCTCCGTTTTGAGTGTGCTCTATATGAAACTTGCTTGATTTTGCACGTAGTTTCATATTATCATGTTGCATCCATGTTTTGAGGTGTTTGCTTGATGTTTGTGTGCATTTTGCATCAATGCCATGTTTAACTTGTTTTGCTCATATCTTCTAGGCCGTAGCTCCGAACTAAATGAACTTTATATGTAACTTGACTAGAATCTCGTGTAGATCATCTTGGTGCATCTTAACTTGCTGTTTAACAACTTGAACATAATGTTTGTTCAGATCGGGACCAATTTCGAAATTTGCATATGAGGACTTACCGGAATTGTTATATGTTGTTCCTGGCCTCATTTAAACTTGCCTTGATGTGTTGTTTTGTTTTGCATCATCCCTTGCCATGAGTAGCTTCATGTAGTCTTGTCTTGCATCATACTTGTTTGTGCATCATGTAATTTTCATGTGTGGTGTATTTACCATGTTGTGTGCTTCTTCTCGATAGTCCCCGTTTCGTTGCGATCATGAGGATTCGTTCGTCTACGCTTGGTTCGTCTTCGTGGCTTCATCTTCTTCATGGAGTCGTTCTTCTTCCTTGCGGGATTTCAGGCAAGATTACCGCTACCCTGGATCTCACTACTATCATTGCTATGCTAGTTCCTTCGTTCTATCGCTATGCTGCGTTACCTATCTGTTGCTCATAAAGCCTCCCAAATTGCCATGAACCTCTAACCTTTGACAACCTTCCTAGCAAACCATTGCTTGACTATGTTACCGCTTTGCTCAGCCCTCTTATAGCGTTGCTAGTTGCAGGTGAAGTTGAAGATTTCCCCATGGTGGACAGGATTATGTTGGGATATCACAATATCTCTTATATTTATTAATGCATCTATATACTTGGTAAAGGGTGGAAGACTCGGCCTTATGCCTGGTGTTTTGTTCCACTCTTGCCGCCCTAGTTTCCGTCATACCGGTGTTATGTTCCCGGATTTTGCGTTCCTTACGCGGTTGGGTGATTTATGGGACCCCCTTGATAGTTTGCTTTGAATAAAACTCCTCCAGCAAGGCCCAACATTGGTTTTACCATTTTCCTCACCACCACCTATATTTCCCTTGGGAGTAATTAACCCAAGGGTCATCTTTATTTTAGCCCCCCCCGGGCCAGTGCTTGTCTAAGTGTTGGTCCGAACCGAGCCGCCTGCGGGGCCACCTCGGGGAAACTCGAAGTCTGGTTTTACTCGTAGCCTGTCTCATCCGGTGTTGCCCTGAGAACGAGATATGCGCAGCTCCTATCGGGATTGTCGGCGCATCGGGCGGTCTTGCTGATCTTGTTTTAACATTGTCGAAATGTCTTGTAAACCGGGATTCCGAGTCTGATCGGGTCTTCCTGGGAGAAGGTATATCCTTCGTTGATCGCGAGAGCTTATCATGGGCTAAGTTGGGACACCCCTGCAGGGTATAATCTTTCGAAAGCCGTGCCTGCGGTTATAGGCAGATGGGAATTTGTTAATGTCCGGTTGTAGATAACTTGACACCAGATACAAATTAAAACGCATCAACCGCGTGTGTAGCCGTGATGGTCTCTTTTCGGGGGAGTCCGGGAAGTGAACATAGTTTTTGGGTTATGTTTGACGTAAGTAGGAGTTCGGGATCACTTCTTGATCATTGCTAGCTTCACGACCATTCCATTTGCTCTCTTCCCGCTCTTATTTGCGTATATTAGCCACCGTATATGCTTACTCACTGCTGCAGCCTCACCACTTTACGCCTTCCTTTCCCATTAAGCTTTGCTAGTCTTGATACCCATGGTAATGGGATTGCTGAGTCCTCGTGGCTCACAGATTACTACAACAACAGTTGCAGGTACATGTTATGCGATGCTCATGACGCGAGAGCGATGTTTGCTTGTTTTGGAGTTCTTCTTCTGCTTCTTCTTCGATCAGGTGATAGGTTCCAGGTCGGCAGCTTGGGCTAGCAGGGTGGATGTCGTTGGGTTTTCTGTTTGTGTTTCATTCGTAGTCGGATGATGCTCTAATGTATGGTGATGTTGTATTCGTGTGGCATTGTATGCCTCTTGTATGTATCCCCATCTATTATGTAAAGTTGATGTAATGATATCCACCTTGCAAAAGCATTTCAATATGCGGGTCTATCCTTGGTGGGACCTTCGAGTTCCTTTTGGATAGGGTCACATATTGGGCGTGACACCTAGCTTAACCCCTTTGGAACGGTTTACTAATCGTATTCGAATTAGAAGCCTTGATTTTCTTTTTGTCTGGATTAAGGTTTTTGAACACAATCTTTTGGGTTTTGAGACTTTTTGCACATATCTGAAGCATATATATGTGGTTTCTATTAACCCGCCCTGGCTTTCAACGAACAAGTCGCCAGCGTATGACAATATTAATACTTGGAAGGTTTAACTTCTAAGTTTTGGGTTATCACCCTTACTGCACAGGTATCATAAGCCGGCAGTACGATTCAATATCACATGTATGATATTGTTTATACATGATTATGTTTAAACCAGCCCTGGTTTTTGACATTAAGTCGTTAGGGAGTATGTTGTTTAAACTTTGTGCAGGTTTTGCAGAACTATGGCTTATATAAATGCTTGAGTCCAAGATCATCATTAAAATTGATACTTCAGAATGATCATCCGTGCTGGAATTCATCAAAGGCTATAAATAGCCGGGTTATAATAATTCCGGCTTACAATGGAGGCATATTAAATCGCCATCGGACAAGAGCCGCCGGGTATTTAAAACTCCGGATTTACTTGTCAACAGATAAGATACTTGAATCTTTAAATAGCCAAACTTGGCTGGATTTTTCATTATGGTATTGAATGATTGAGGTTTTCAAACCGGGTTATTCAAATCTTTAATAGCCAACTTGGCTGGCTTTTTATTATGTTTATCAGTAACTAATATTGTGATTGAGGTTTTCAAAGCCGCTTCAGCGCAATGGCTAGTATTTTATAAATGGATATGATTTATTCTACAATGAAAGGAATAGTCCCGAGTCGCTGCAGGCTTACGACCCGGCACTTGGGGGCTACATTATTCAAATTGAGATTACATCGAATATGCAAAGTCCCATGTCACTGCCAGGATGCACCATGGCACTTGGGGGCTAATGCAAAGCCATTTTTTGCTCAACTTATTAAAGACCCAACTCATCACATTCTAAATGAGCCGGCCCTTGGGGGCTACCAATTGCTCCTGTCAAAAATTCAAGGTACACAAACCTCAGTCCATTAGATTGAAATATCCACTACTCAGTTGGTCGAGTACAAAGCTCTTAACCTTATGGACGTGGGTTCAAGCCCCATGGTGGAGATTACATCATATGATGTTATTATCAATGAATTATATACAAAGTCCTAGCTCAGTAATATCTTACTAAGCCGGCCTTTGGGGGCTACACTGGTTGAAGTTTTATGAGCATAAGGCAATTACAAGTCCCAGGTTGCTGCAAGCATGACAACCCGACACTTGGGGGCTACAGGTGATATACATATAAGGGGAAAAAATCTTCAAATTCTCAGTTTTGAACAGGTTAGATTGACCCGATGTTTGCAACAATCATGATCCCGTGTCACCAATAATTATGACCTGGAGTCGGCAACAGTTGTGACCCGGTGCTATCAATATTTACAAGCCGACAATTTTGGTTATGATAAACCGGCAAGTTTTACCTCTTCAAGCGGCTGAGAGTAAGATGAGTATTACAAGACCAATATGTTTTAAGCCGGTGCTTTGGAAGCCGGTTCAAGTGGATTATTTCTTACAATATTTCTCTCCAAGAGACCAATGCCAGCAAATTGACTCTGAAGCTGGCCTATTGACTCGGATTTCTTAAAATAAGTATCTGGATTTTTTGCATTCACAAAGTTTGAACATATCTACTAAAGGATATTTGCTATATGAGTTCATGGGCATGTATCAAGAAGGAAATGACAAGGTTATAAAGATGATCAGGTGCCGGCTTACAAAAATTTAACCCGGAGCACAACCTATCAAGTTTGTTCTTGTGTTTATTTTACAGGATCACTTTAACATGGATATATCCAAATCAAACTGGGGGCTAATGTCGGGGATATACCCCGCGGTATGACCCGGCCGGAAGTATGACCCGGCCGGACTTGGCGCTTCACCGATGACCCGCAGGAGGAATGGCTACTCACGGGTCTGGTGGCTCACTGGTCAGATGACTCACGAGCCTGATGACTCACGGATGGCCCCGGCGGGTCAGATAGAAGACTAGGCCCAAATCCCAGAAGGCTGGCTCACGTTATGGTGGGCCGGCTTAAGATGGAAGGCATGAGGAATATTTCCTTTACAAGGAAGCAAGACCCGTACTTGTATCCGACTTGTAATAGAGAATAAGTTAGTTCTAATCCTACTAGGACTCTACATGTAAGCCGCCTCTCCAACTTATATAAGGAGGGCCAGGGCTCCCCAAATAGGGACAGGCAAGAAGAACAATAATCTCTAGGGCTAGACACAACTAAAGGGGATCCGGCTTATGCAGCGTTTCCCTGATGAGCATAATGAGATCTAGCCACAAACAGCATGAAGGGCTATTACCGGATGATGTTTCTCGGGGCCCGAAGCTGTCTAAATCCTTGTCTTGTGTGTTGCATCTTTCGTCCCGATCAACCCCTCTCAAGCTACTACATAGATGAGTTGGCCTTGCGACTAAGTCCTGACACTAAAGACATCTGCCGTGACAAATCCACGACAAGCAGCTAAGCAAAATATGGTGGCTAACATACGCAAATAAGAGTGAGAAGAGAAACAAACGGAACGGTCGTGAAGCTAGCAATGATCAAGAAGTGATCCTGAAACTACTTACGTTCATACATAACCCAAAACCGTGTTCACCTCCCGGACTCCGGCGAGAAGAGACCATCACGGCTACACACGCGGTTGATGCTTTTTAATTCGAATCTGGTGTCAAGTTTTCTACAACCGGATATTAACAAATTCCCATCTGCCACATAACCGTGGGCACGGCTCTCAAAAGTTTATACCCTGCAGGGGTGTTCCAACCTAGCACATCACAAGCTCTCACGGTCAACGAAGGATATTCCTTCTCCCAGGAAGACCCGATCAGTCTCGAAATCCCGGTTTACAAGACATTTCGACAATGGTAAAACAAGACCAGCAAAGCCGCCCGATGTGCCGACAAATCCCAATAGGAGCTGCACATATCTCATTCTCAGGGCACACCGGATGAGGCAGACGTCGGGTTGGCATATACCCTGGTTGCCCAGGTGGCGCCGGACATCGCTCAGGTTGGACCAACACTTGGAGGAGCACTGGCCCGGGGGGGTGGAGGGGGGTAAATAAAGATGACCCTCGGGCTCCGAAAACCCAAGGGTAAAAGGCTTAGGTAGGCAAATGGTAAAACCAAGGTTGGGCCTTGCTGGAGGAGTTTTATTCAAAGCGAACTTTCAAGGGGGTCCCATAAATCACCCAACCGTGTAAGGAACGCAAAATCAAGGAACATACACCGGTATGACGGAAACTAGGGCGGCAAGAGTGGAATAAAACACCAGGCATAAGGCCGAGCCTTCCACCATTTACCAAGTATATAGGTGCATTAATTAAATAAGAGATATTGTGATATCCCAACATAATCCTGTCCATCATGGAGCAATCTTCAACTTCACCTGCAACTAACAATGCTATAAGAGGGGCTAAGCAAAAGCGGTAACATAGCCAAGCAATGGTTTGCTAAGAAGGGTGAAAAAGGTTAGAGGCTGACATGGCAATTTGGGAGGCTTGGTGAACAAGTGATAGGTAGCGCAGCATAGCGATAGAACGAAGCAACTTGCATAGCAATGATAGTAGTGAGATCCAAGGTGACGGTCATCCTGCCTGAAATCCCGCTAGGAAGAAGAACGAGTCCATGAAGAAGATGAAGCCACGAAGACAAACCAAGCGTAGACGAACGAATCCCCACGATCGCAACGAAACAGGAACTAACGAGAAGGAGCACAACCGGAAAGAAGCAAACAACAAGGTAAACACACAACACATAGACAAGACAAGATGCACAACCAAGCAATATGCATGACAAAGGCTATAGGATGCTACTCATGGCAGGAGATGATGCATACAAGAGCAACACATCAAAGAAAGTTCAAATGAGGCCGGAAACAACATATAACAATTCCGGTAAGTCCTCATATGCAAATTTAGAAATTGGTCCAGATCTGAATAAACCTTATTCTCAAGTTGTTAAACAACAAGTTAAGATGCACCAAGATGATCTACATGAAATTCTACTCAAGTTACATATAAAGTTCATTTAGTTTGGAGCTACGGCCTAGAAGATATGAGCAAAACAAGTTAAACATGGCATTGATGCAAAATGCATTCAAACATCAAGCAAACTCTCAAAACATGGATGCAACAAGATAAGATGAAACTACATGCAATTCTAAGCAAGTTTCATATAAAGCACACTCAAAACGGAGCAACGATTCAACACATACACATGAAACAAGTTTAAAGGACAAGCTGTCCAAAACAGCAAATAGGCATCTAGCAAGCATCAAAACAATATGCTACAGCACCTCAACATGAAAACAAAATACATGGACATGATGTACAGATGAATCATAACAAAACATGAACACTGAGCTATCTCCAGAAAACAAAATAACATGCTCAAAAGGACATGGCAAGATTGCAAATAATAACAGTTTCACAGACTGCAGAAATCACTGGACATAGCAAAAATAACATCAGGTTGCAATGTTTAGAGCTATCAAACAACATTCTATAAGAACTTATCATGGAAAACAAAGGCATGGAATGCTAATACTAAAGACAAAGAACAAAACTCACTTACTGTACTAATTCCAAAGATAAAACAGAAAACATGATAGCATCCATGCAAACATGGCAAGTAATATGACAGATTCAGACATGGCAGGAACAACGATAAGTAGGCATGTTGGTGAGCTTGTAGCACTTAGCACAGAGCAACACATGGCATGACAAGGTGACCAACAGTAAGAAGACACATTTATGGAGCTAAACATGGCAATATCATAGTCATAGGGTGCATGGATCTCTCGCAAAACTCATGGCCAAACTCAACTTAATGTTAACAGGTTGACAGCAACATTATTTAGCAAATTGAGAGCAAGATTACAACAAGATACAGCAAGCTATAAATGCAACCAAGGGCATGGATGGTTAGAACATGACATGTATAACAAAACATCCTTAATGAACATATCCAGATTGTGCATAGAATGACTTGTAGCAGCAGGTTTACATAGCATCATGGTATAACAGATTCAGCCTAGCAAAACGGTAACAGCAAGTACCCTACTTCACGAGCTTGATGCACTCACCACAAGGCACACAAAAATACATCGAGTGCACCACTGTAAATACGGCATGATGTAGCTCAAAACTCATGTAGACATCAAGCTCATAGGCTGCACACACAAAATGCAATGAAAAAGATAAAACAACATTTTGTGTTAACAAACAGCAGTTAACATCATATAGCACTTTTGCAACGATTATTTATGCATTAGGATTAACTCAAACAAGCATGGCACAATGGAATGAAATGAAGAGCATCTCACAGTGAACATTTTCATATATCATATGCACAAAATGGATCTATATGCATGAAGTTATGGCATGACAAAGTAGTACACATAAAGTAACAGATTCGGGACGCATGAAATTTACCACTCCGGATCTAGGGTTCCGGGCACGCATCCCGAGGTTCGCTGGAGAAGCCAATGGCGATGAGGTAGATGACCGGAGGAGGAAGAGGAGGGGCACTCCGGGCCGGATCTGGCCGGATCCGGTGGCGGGGTCGACGGGGAGGAGCGGGGAGCCGGGGCCAGCGGCTCGCGCTCTGGCGAGGGGCCGGCCGGCGGCGACGAGGACGCAGGGGTAGGGCGGTGCGGCGACACACCAGCAGCAGGGTGGACGAGGTGAATGGCGGCGGCAGCGGTGCAATTTGTCTGACGGGCACGGACATGTCCGGCGGCACGGAGGGGGAGAGGCTAGGGTTTCATCTGCGCAAAATTTGGGGGGGGGATGCACATATTTATAGGTAGAGGGAGCTAGGAGACTCCAAATGAGGAGCAGTTTTCGCCCACACGATCGTGATCGAACAACTAAGAGCATGGAGGGGGTTTGGATGGGCTCATGGGCTGTGGTGAAGAGGGGCTGGGCTGCAAAGACAAGGGGGTTTCGGGCTACGCGGTTACCCGTTGGGGCATCAAACGACCTCCAAATGGAACGAAATTTGACATGCGGTCTACCGGTGATATACCAAGGCAACGCGGCAAATCGCGGCCCATTCCGAGAAAGATTTCTATCCCGCTCACGAACCAAGGTCTGAGAGGTGCGACGGGCGCATGCGAGTGTGTCTGTGGTCAGAACGGACAACGGAGAGAACCGGGGAAACCTGAACGGAGGCAAGTTTTGAAAAACATGCAGATGAAATGCACATGATGACATGGCAAAGTGCAACATGCAAGAAATGACGTGGCAACGACGGCAAATAGCTGGAAGACACCTGGCGCATCGAATCCGGGGTGTTACAACAATAATCACAAACGGTAGTGTAAAAACCATCAAAAAAGGTGCAAAACATTTGCGATGACGGATGCATCAAACATGGTTCAGATTTTGGCTGCGTGTGCGATGTAGGGCATAAGGTTCAGTTTAATGAACTTTTTGCAATAAGGAAGAAGAACAGAAACAGGCAGCCAGATGAAGGCATGTGCGATATACGGCATACAATTCACTCGGATAAACTACTTATGATGAGGCGGAACAACAGAAATGGGCAGCTAGATAAAGGTGTGTGCGATTGAGAGCATATGCTTCAGAAGGATTAACTATTTGCGATTAGGCAACAAAACTAAAATGGTCAGCCAGATCAAAGTATCTGCGATTGATGGCATACACTTCACACGGATGAACTGTTTGCTATTAGCAACAACAAACAGAAACACTTAGACAGATCAATGTGTGCGCTAGACGGGCACACATTCTAATTAAAAGAAGCATGCGTGATGGTAATAACGAGCGTTCACGGTTCTTGGAACAAGACATGTGCTGACATTGCCTATTGCGGTGCACCCTAGGGTGAAAACACCACGTACGTGGCCAAGAAAGCGTGCCCACGTTACGCTGTCCGGGAATAGTGCCACACTTAGAAATTATAGAACCATCAATAAATTTTGAGCTTGCGTCCCGCCACATTTCGAATTGCAAACCTGTTCACACCGATCAAAACCTAAACAATTTCCCACTTAGGAGCGTATTAGTAGTCGGTTATAAATACTACTACTCCAAGATGACTGCACATTCCTCCTCAACTCCTATCCAAAAAAAAAACAAGTCATTCATTATCATTCCCTTGCGTCTGCCATGGCCAACGTGAGTTTTGGGTCGAGAGATTGCCACCAGGGAGAGGCGAGCATGGAAGCGGAAGCACGAGAGGTGTCCCGCCTCGCCACGAAAGCAGTCGACATGTCCCACTGCACGGCCGTAGCAGCACCGAGGTCCCTCCGCGCCGTCGATGCCACAGACTGGTTCGGCCACACCGCTGAAGCAGCAGAGATGGCCCGCCGCGCTGCGAATGCAGCAGAGATGTCCTCCCGCGCTGTGGTGGCCTGGGAAAATGTCTCGCGGCCAGGCGAGGACTCTTACAGGTGCATGCATGCGATCGTCCATAGCCAAATGGATCAGATATCCGGTTGTGCGAGGTTGCAGGATGACATGAAAGCCTTGTTTGAATAGGCTACTAGCATCATCCGGCAACTAAGGGAGAGCAATGCAAAGCTCCGGGTCGAGCACGACCTGCTGAGGGCAAAGATCGTTGGAAGTGAGGAGCAAAAGGAGGAGACCACTGCCTTTTTGAAGAGGACCAACATCATTGTCGAGAAACTTATGGACGAGAATGTCGTGCTGCGCATGAAGCGCAAAAGGCTGGTGGAGGAATCCATGGATGCTCTCAAGAAGCATCTTGAGGAGAGGAAAAACCTCATCGCCCCTCACCACAGAGACTAGTTCCCGTGGCCTGCAGTAACACATCATGAAAGTACAGATCATCGAGCCAGATCGTTGTCTTCCTTCTTCTTTTGCCTTTGTGTATTTCGGGTGTTTCCACATGCGGCTTTTTTAATCATGTTCCCAAATATGTGAGACAATTATTATCCACTGTCATCGTCCTTATTTTCATCATGCTTGCTATGAGCCACAGTCGATGTTATATAGGTCTGTCCGATCTTA
Source organism: Triticum dicoccoides (assembly GCF_002162155.2). NCBI lineage: Eukaryota > Viridiplantae > Streptophyta > Magnoliopsida > Poales > Poaceae > Triticum > Triticum dicoccoides. Next base: position 238,584,786 of record NC_041387.1, on the reverse strand, counting down.
CATCAAGATCCATGCAAAACTTTTTTTTCAGATTTTCATTTCTCTCTCTTAAATATCAGTACAATGAGATGTAGCCACGCCGTGAAATAGGGGTTCTGGCGCCATTAATGTAGACGTTGGGAGGGAGGTGCACGGTGGATCGATGTCAAAGGGCACTCCTCCCAATGAGCACGTGCAGAGGTATGATCGCACGCGTCCCATACTCAAATAGCTTCCCCGCATGGCACCTCCTGGCCAATAAGAAAGGGGACACATGGCGGCACATAATTGGTAAGTAGAACGCCCAGGGTTTCAACAATACTTGTTTTTCCGATTTGTAACGTGACAACACTTGTTCAGAAATGACTTTGTTGATTGTTAATGTGTGCACCTTCGCAAATCGGATAGAAAAATTACCACAACATGTTGGTGCCATGTCATGGCAGCATGCCAAGTTTCATGATTTTCAGGCGAGTTTTGGATTTACGGGAATTTTAGAACTAAGTTTCTTGATGTTTCTAGCCGACCCACTTCTTCCATGGGACCTACAACTTCGCCCAAGTACACATAAATGATTTTCAAACTAACTTTTGCGCACTGGAGCATGCACTTGTACTTCAAATCTAAATTATGTGCATTAAATGCCTGGAAAATGAATTAATGTATAAAAAGGCCAAACGAAGCCGGAACAATTCCAAAATTTAGCACGAAACAACTATTTGGTCTAAGCTGCCTGTGTAAAAAAATCAAGGCGGGAGAAGGCAGTGTATGTCGTTTCGCACACGGAGGTGACATGTCCCCTGTCGGAACCATGAGCCTTCTTGGGAGAAGCTCTGGTGTGCAAGAAGCTTATACAAAAGCTTGTCCCAATTCGGCCAAAAAATTTACCACATCATATTGGTGCCATGTCATGACACCATGCCAAGTTTCATGATTTTATGGCGTGTTTTGGATTTATAGGAATTAAAAAACCCAGTTTCTCAATCTTCCCAGCCGAGCCACGACGCCCCGATGTATGAATTTCATTCCCATTTCTTGCATGAGACGTAGAAATTTATCCAAGGACACACATGTGCTTTTTCAACCAACTTTGGTGCACTGGAGCATGTGCTTGTAGTTCAAATTTTAATTATGAAAATTAAATGCCCAAAAATTCAATTAATGTATAAAAAAGGCCAAACGAACCTGGAATAATTCCAAAATTTAGCATGTTACTTCTATTTGGTCTAATCTGCCGGTGTAAAGAAATTAAGGCGGGAGAAGGCAGTGTACATATGTCGTTTCGCACACGGAGGTGACACGTTCCCTGTAGGAACCACGAGCCTTCTTCAGAGAAGCTCCGATTTGCAAGAAGCTTATACCAAAGCTTGTCCCAATTCGGCCAAAAAAATTACCGCAGCATGTTGGTGCCATGTCATGACATTATGCCAAGTTTCATGATTTTCAGACGTGTTTTGGATTTACATGAATTAAAAAACCAAGTTTCTCAATCTTTCTGGCCGAGCCATTACTCCCAGATGTTTGAATTTCATTCCCATTTCTTGCATGGGACCTAGAAATTCACCCAAGGATAGACATGTGATTTTTCAACCAACTTTGGTGCACTGGAGCATGTGGTTGTTGTTCAAATTTGAATTATGCACATTAAATGACTAGAAATTCAATTAATCTATAAGAAAGTCCAAACGAACCCGAAATAATTCCAAATTTTAACACGGCACTCATATAGTTCTATGTTGCCTCTATAAAAAAATCAAGGGGGGGAGGCAGCGTATATCGTTTCGCACACAAAGGTGACACGTCCCCCCTCGGGAACCATGAGTCTTCTCGAGAGAAGCTCTAGTTTGCAAGAAGCTTATACCGAAAACTTGTCCAAATGCGGCCAATTTTTTTACCACAACATGTTGGTGCCATGAAATGACACCATGCCAAGTTTCATGATTTTCAGGCGAGTTTTGAATTTCCAAGAATTTTAAAACCAAGTTTCTCAATGTTCCCGGCCGAGCCACGACGCCCAGATGTTTGAATTTCATTCCCATTTCTTGCATGGGGCCTATAATTCATCCAAAGACACACATGTGATTTTTTAATAAACTTTGGTGCACTGGAGCATGCGCTTGTAGTTCAAATTTGAATTATGCACATTAAATGCCTGGAAACTCAGTTAATGCATAAAAATGCCAAACGAACCCGGAATAATTACAAAATTAAACACGACAGTCATGTAGTTGCATGTTCATTGTACATAAATGTTCTAGCAATTCAAACACCATCCTTTCCCTCCGTAACACCATTTTGTCTTTCAAAGCAAAATGGAAAAATCAGGTATACAACAAACAGTTTACTAGAAAGAATCGTGTGGGATGCAATATAAAATATCTTGGCACACCGTCTTGTCCGGCTTATGCAGGAAGCTCCGTCATCTATAGTCCACTGCCCCCGCTTGAACCACACTTGCACGTCAGTTTCTCACGGCACCGAGTGAAATTTTTCTGCCACCACAGAAATATATATCTCCCCGCCTCTCCCTCCCACCAAAAGCTACATTTCTACTATTCCTCCTTGCTTTCCAAGTTCAAATCTTCACTGCTGCTTACTGGCAGCTCAGCCTCCTCATCGGCGACCCTTCTTCTTAGAGCACTGCCTCCTTGTCGGCTACCCTTCTTCTTGCAGCACCGCCTCCTCGCCGGCAACCCTTCTTCTTGCAGCGCCGTGTCCTCGCTGGCGACCCGTCTTCTTGCTGCGCGGCCACCTCATCGCCGACCCTTCTTCTTGCTGCGTGGCCTCGTCGATATGGTCAGGTAATCCACACCCCACCCACACTATCCTCCTCCTTTCCCATCCGACATGCCCCGACCGACGGCACGGCACCTTTTGAGGAAATTACTGTCCCCTCCTCCAATTAAGCGCCACCCACAACCATTTTGCACTCCATATAACGTGGAGCTCAATAGCATCTGGCAGCGGAGAAGCAATCGCGGCCGCATGCATGCACGAGGTCGCTATGGCTGCTATGCGTGCCGACCACTATATCTTGGAGGAGCACCTCATCTTCGAGGCCATCATCGACACTGCCACGCAGTTGTCTACTTTAAAATACAGTTCGTGTTGTTTTCTCGAGGCCACCACCAGTGCCTTCTAGTGATTTGTCCTCTATAATGTTAATATGCAATCAGATGTTCTCTTAACAGTTTGGTCCTCTGAAATGTAATGTTCAGTTAACAGTTTGGTCCTCTGACATGTAATGTTCAGTTAACAGTTGGTCCAACAATTGCTACATTTCGTAGTATTGTTCTCAAGCATTCTTTGTCTTGTTAACTGTCTTATCTTCTAGTGCATGTTTCTATTCTACAATGTCGTGCTCAGTTAACTATTTTGGTTCATTTGGTTTGCTGTCCATTTAACTATTTGGTTCAGTTCTGCAATTTGATTTTCATTTGCTGGGGGTACAATTTTGTATTGTTATGCATGTAAAATAAATCAAATTCAGATGTACTCAATACATATACTACTGATAGTATGGAAACTCTCAGTTAACCTGATCAAGATCTTCCTTATGTGTGTTGTAGGGGAAAAATGGGAGACACTGCAGTTTACCATCGAGGTTTGCTCAAGCATGGTCCTTTCGCTAATAGCACATTATTGTGCAGTTGCAGGAATCATTCTAATATTTAGGTTTCTTACAATTTGGTCTTGCACATGTAGGTCCTCACTTGTAAGTGTCATTGCTATACAAAAGGTTTTCAACCCCTTTCCGCGACGGCATTTGGAACCGTCGCCAAGTGAGTGTGGGCAATAGGGGGGGTCCTTCCCACCCGACCCAGGAACCGTTGGGGATAGGCCCTCCAGGCACACATGCTGGGGCAAAATGAGCTCGTGTGTGATCGGGAGGCATCGAAACCCAATCGGTTCCGTTCGTATATACATCCCACATGGTGTATCCCAGAAAAACATTTCCATTTGTACGTATATCACACATAGTCAATCCAAGGAATACGTTTATGTTCTTATGTACATCCCACACAGTCAATCCAGGGAAAATGTTTCCATTCGTATGTAAAACCGACACATTTAATCCACGGAAAATGTTTCCGTTCGTATGTACATCCCACACAGTCAATCCAGGGAAAACGTTTCTGTTCGTATGTACATCCCACACAGGTTTATGTATAGGCTTGTGTGTGATAGGTGTAACTAGCACACACGCTCTGCCTTGGTTAACCGTTTGCTTTTATCAACTACATCACACACGATTTGATGAAGAAAACTATGTGGCATTGGGCTATCCATCACAAGCACTTTTACTGCTGGAACCGTTTGAAAAGTTCCTTGGCACATTTAGCAGGTTTATTAGTTTACAATTAATAATTCCAGTTTTACGCAAATTCACATTTCATATCGAACAGTGGTTTGCCAATTTCATATCAGGCACATAGATATAGTTTAGCATCACAGTACGATAGCTACGTGAAAACAGCAGGAGTACATCATATAGCTAGTTCAACTTCATAAGAACAATATTAGAACAATATATTGATTTCCCTAATCGAGATCATCCAAGCTCGTCTTATCCACCTCTGCTTCCAGTTCAGTAAGAACCTGTTTTGCAATGGCCAACTGGGAAAGTGCCTCCACCTTCGCCAACACCATCTTAGCAAAGTCCGATTTAAAAAATCTAAGCTCATTCTTCACCTTCCTCTTTTTATCCCACATCTTCAAATATTCTTCAGCGTTGACAACACTTTCTCTAAGCCTACCTCTGTTCTCTTCCTCATACATGCTCCAGAGCTTTGCTAGGCACATCTTCAAAGACTGCGGCCACTCTTGATCAACCCACTCCAAGTAAGAACACTTCCGTTCAGCCTATAATATTTAAAACTAGATCAGTAACAATTGTAGGGAAAATGGGTTCCTAGCAACATAGGAAATCACCAATACTTATTCTGAAAAACTGAAGAAACATGTTAATTATGACATATCTTCTCAAAAATATCAATGTGCAAATGAATTAATTGTTACTGATGTACTACAAATAACAAATTGAACATTTTAAGGGGAAGGTAAATATAACTGCAATAGCATAGCGACAGTGTTTGGATGACAACAAATTGATACTAACAGGTGAGTACATGCACAAATTTATTAACATAGAGCTAATAGCACTAAGGTCGTCCACTATGTATGCCAAAACCGGTGTGAAGACAACTGTTCCTACATCTAGCACCGGTGCCCTGCACTAGTGAGCCGATGCAGCGGAAAAAAACAGGGACCCGAACTCTGGAGCACCTAGTTGCTCCGATTCCCAGTTCCTTCGTGCCATAAAGATTTCATATTTTATGACTTGGCTGCTCAGACGTGTGGACAAGTTGGCTGCACAAACTGCTAAAGCAGTGCAAAATAAATTTCTAATGGCACCGCTAAAGAGACGGCAACATTTTTAGATACTAGGTAGAAACTGTGACACTGTCCTAGGATGCGCTTGGTTGAAGGTGTGGTATGAATGGGTTGGGACAGTGACAGTGTCTGAATCACATCTAACAAGTGATTTGTAACAACAAAAAAGGGTCTAACCTTCTCTGCACATGCCAGAAACTTCCTCCCACTGTCCACAGAATCAACGCAACTAGCTTCACACATGGAGATTGAAGGTGACAACATGCAAACAGATCTTCAGCCACCATGCTCCATTCATTGCAACTAATGGTGCTAGGGAAATAAAAGATGAAGAAATGACTCAAATTGACCGCTGGGTAAAAATCCTTCATTCCAAGTCATAGCCCGAGAGATAGAGAGAAGAGAGGCATACCCGGGTGGTGAAGGAGTCATCAGAGGAGGAGGAACCGCTGGATATGTCTTTGAAGAAGACTATGGCGACCCCGGCGGTAGGATGTGAGACTACGAGAGCGAGGAAGCAAGCGAGGAAGAAGCTATAGCTTAGGAAGGAAGGAGGAAACAGGGGAAACATGACTTGTGTTCAGGGAGAAAAGGGTCTGGGGAAAGGGGGGGGCAGATATTTCAGCGGTAGGCCAAAAATTTCAAAATGTGGAGGGAAACTTTGCGCGCGGTGCCGCCGGACACCATTCACTTTGAACAATTGTGTGCATCGCAAAAGCTTCTACTTTACGCGCATGGGATCAGTTTGATTATTCAAATGTTGGTGGAAATTTCCCCGGGTATGTCATTGTATAATTTAACATCGCTTGGTAATTTGGGCACACAAAAGAGCGTACAACACACATACCACACTTATTGAATCGAGCAATTTTAGTAATTAAACAGAGCCAGTTGACCTAAACATTGCTCTAACAAAAGACCAGCATTAAAAACAAAGCGTAATTACGCATAAGTTACAATAATCCGCCGCCACACTGGCCTATGCATCGCCGGTGTGAGATGAGACGTCGATGACTTGTCCTGGCGACATGCCGCCATTGGTGGACTCCGCATCCCCCCCTGCTGAAGTCGACAGTGTCCCCATCCTCGTCCTCATCCTCGGCGCCACCCTCATGGTTGTATTACTCATAGTAGTGGCTGCTCCAGATCTCGCGTTGGTACTCCACCGCCGATTCCTCGACGGACAGACTCTTCTCTACCTCGACAAGGGCCATGCGCGACTCGTCCTCCCGACGCTCCTTGATCTATGCCGCCTCCTGCATCTCCAGCTCCCGCTCGGCGACCTCATGAGGAAGGAGGTGCTCCATGGCCACTGTCGCCTTTTTGGACATGGGTTGCATGCTGGATTCCGAGGTGGCCTGGAATACCTTGGCGTGTATGGCCTCGACCCGGGCTAGGGCGACATCCGCGGCACGGACGGCAACCGCACTCTTGGCATTTGCAGCCGTAGTCGCAGCAGCAGCTACAGCCGTCTCGTCTGTTGCAACTCCCCTGTCGGCTGCCACAGACGCCCTCTCGACGGAAGCGGCCGCGCTTAATGCAGATGCGGCGGCGCTCGGGGGGGGGGGGACGCGGTCATCATACGGGGCTTCACGAAGCGTTTCCATGGCGTCATCTTTGCAAGAAGGGGTGCGGGAATGGCGATCGGGATTCATGGATTCGGGGGTTGCCGGCGGAGCAGACGAGCGGGCGAAGCTTAACGAGGAAGACTTAAATAGACCCAAAAAATTTCATCGCAAACAGTTCCTACAAAGCAACTGTGTGTGATATTGTAGATATTTTTTATTAGCTGTGAAAGACGAATTTGGAGTAAAGTGGCAATGGATGGTGTTTTTAATGTATGAGAAAATTTGTAGTACTAATACAACTGTCTGTCAATTTTGGAAAATTTCAGAGGTCATATGACCTTTTAAGACATTTAAGTGATTTTATAGCCATTTAATGATAGTAATACAAATTTGAATTACATGTACATGCAAAAGCTAACCATAACGGTTTGAAATGTCATATTTTGTGTACTTGTGTGTGATTTAATTCCATGTGCAGTAAATTGGAAGGAATTTTCAAACATATTGGTCTAATGGCTATGACACAATTAAGCATAGAGTGCCATGGCATTTAAAATCCAAATAATTAAAAAAAAATTAGAAACACAAGAAACCTTGGTTGATGTAATGTCATGCCACCAAGATGATGTGGTAAAAAAATTGGCATGCTTGACGAAAGTTTGGACACACACCCCTTACAAACCGAAGCAACTCACTTGAAGGCTCGTGGTTCCAAGAGGGAACAATGCATGTTTGATGATGAACGGGAGATACCTTCCCCTTATGGCCTTCAATTTTTTTCTACATTTAACATACACTAATACAATTGTCATGTGAAAATTTGGAAAATTTCAGGGGCCATTTGACCTTTTAAAGTCATTTATGTCATTTTCTAGCCATTTAATGTTTGTAATTTAAATTAGAACTACATGTATATGCAACGACTAACCATAACGGTTTGAAAAATCATATTTGTATATTTGTGTGCAACTTAATTCCATCTGCAATAAATTAGAAGGAATTTTCAAACATATTGGTCTCACGGCATGGACACATGCATGGAGTGCCATGGCATTTATATTCCAAAAAATTAGAAAATGATCAGAAACACATCAAACCTTGGTATATGTAATGTCATGCCACCAAGATGATGTGGTAAAATTTTTGGCCAGTTTGATGAAAATTTGCACACACACCCCTCACAAACCGGAGCAACTCACTAGAAGACTCGTGGTTCCGGGAGAGAACAATGCATGTTTGATGACGAATGAGAGATAGCTTCCTCTTACGGCCTTCAAAAACTTTCTATGTCTAACATGCACTAATACAACTGCCATGTGAAAATTTGGACAATTTCAAGGGTCATTTGACCTTTTGAAGACATTTAGGCGATTTTCTAGCAATTTAATGACCGTAATTCAAATTTGAACTACATCTACATGCAACAGCTAACCATAACGGTTTGAAAATCATATTTGTGTACTTGTGCACGAGTTAATTCCATGTGAAGTAAATTAGAAGGAATATTCAAACATATTGGTCTGACAACATGGACACATGCATGGAGTGCCATGGAATTTTAATTCCTAAACATAAAAAAAATGATCAGAAAAACATGAAACCTTGCTTGATGTAATGTCATGCCAGCAAGTTGATGTGGTAAAAAAATTGGCCTGTTTGATGAAATTTTGGACAAACACCCCTCACAAACCGGAGCAACTCACTAGAAGGCTCGTGGTTTCCGAGAGGGAACAATGCATGTTTGATGACGAACAGGAGATATCTTCCTCTTATGGCCTTCAAAATTTTTCTACGTGTAACGTGCACTAATACAACTATCATGTGAAAAATTGGAAAATTTCAGGGGTAATTTGACCTTTTGAAGACATTGAAGTGATTTTCTAGCCATTTAATGACCGTAATTCAATTTTAAACTACATCTACATGCAACGGCTAACCATGACGGTTTGAAAAATTATATTTGTGTACTTGTGTGCCAGTTATTTCTATGTGCTATAAATTAGAAGGAATTTTCAAACATATTTGTCTCATGGCATGGACACATGCATGGAGTGCCATGGCATTTTAATTCCAAAAAATTAAAAAAAGATCAGAAAAACATGAAACCTTGTTTGATGTAATGTCATGCCACCAAGATGATGCGGTAAAAAAATTGGCCTATTTGACAAAAGTTTGGACACACACCCCTCAGCAACTGGAGCAACTCACTAGAAGACTCGTGGTTCCGAGAGGGAATAATGTATGTTTGATGACGAACGGGAGATATCTTCCTCTTCCGGCCTTCAAATTTTTTCTACGTGTAACGTCCACTAATACAACTGTCATGTGAATATTTGGAAAATTTCAGGGGTGATTTGACCTGTTGAAGACATTTAAGTGATTTTCTAGCCATTTAATGACCGTAATTCAATTTGGAACTACATCTACATGCAAGTGCTAACCATAATGGTTTCAAAATCATATTTGTGTACTTGTGTCTGAGTTAATTCCATGTGTAGTAAATTAGAATGAATTTTCAAACATATTGGTCACATGGCATGGACACATCCATGGAGTGCCGTGGGATTTTAATTCCATGAAATTAAAAAATGTTCGGAAAAACATGAAACATTGCTTGATGTAATGTCATGCCACCAAGATGATGTCGTAAAAAATTGGCCTGTTTGACGGAAGTTTGGACACACACCCCTCATAAACCGGACCAACTCACGAGAAGGCTCGTGGTTTTGAGAGGGAATAATGCATGTTTGATGACGAATGGGAGATAGCTTCCTCTTACGGCCTTCAAAACGTTTCTACGTGTAGCGTGCACTAATACAACTGTCATGTGAAAATTTGGAAAATTTCAGTGGTCATTTGATCTTTTGAAGACATTTAAGTGATTTTCTAACCATGTAATGACCGTAATTCAAATTTGAACTACATCTACATGTAACAGCTAACCATAACGGTTTGAAAATCATATTTGTGTACTTGTGCACGAGTTAATTCCATGTGAAGTAAATTAGAAGGAATATTCAAACATATTGGTCTGACAACATGGACACATGCATGGAATGCCATGGCATTTTAATTCCAAAACATAAAAAAATGATCCTTGATGTAATGTCATGCCACCAAGTTGATGTGGTAAAAAAATTGGCCTGTTTGATGAAATTTTGGACAAACACCCCTCACAAACCGGAGCAACTCACTAGAAGGCTCGTGGTTTCCGAGAGGGAACAATGCATGTTTGATGAAGAACGGGAGATACCTTCCTCTTATGGCCTTCAAATTTTTTCTACATGTAACGTGCACTAATACAACTATCATGTGAAAAAATGGAAAATTTCAGGGGTAATTTGACCTATTGAAGACATTGAAGTGATTTTCTAGCCATTTAATGACCGTAATTCAATTTTAAACTACATCTACATGCAACGGCTAACGATGACAGTTTGAAAAATTATATTTGTGTACTTGTGTGCAAGTTATTTCCATGTGCTATAAATTAGAAGGAATTTTCAAACATATTGGTCTCATGGCATGGACACATGCATGGAGTGCCATGGCATTTTAATTCTAAAAAATTAATAAAAGATCAGAAAAACATGAAACCTTGTTTGATGTAATGTCATGCCACCAAGATGATGCGGTAAAAAAATTGGCCTGTTTGACAAAAGTTTGGACACACACCCCTCAGAAACTGGAGCAACTCACTAGAAGGCTCGTGGTTCCGAGAGGGAATAATGCATGTTTGATATCGAATGGGAGATATCTTCCTCTTACGGCCTTCAAATTTTTTCTACGTGTAGCGTCCACTAATACAACTGTCATGTGAATATTTGGAAAATTTCAGGGTTAATTTGACCTGTTGAAGATATTTAAGTGATTTTCTAGCCATTTAATGACCGTAATTCAATTTTGAAGTACGTCTACATGCAAGGGCTAACCATAATGGTTTGAAAATCATATTTGTGTACTTGTGTGTGAGTTAATTTGATGTGTAGTAAATTAGAATGAATTTTCAAACATATTGGTCTCACGGCATGGACACATGCATGGAGTGCCATGGGATTTTAATTCCACAAAATTAAAAAATATTTGGAAAAACATGAAACCTTGCTTGATGTAATGTGATGCCACCAAGATGATGTCGTAAAAAATTGGCCTGTTTGACGAAAGTTTGGACAGACACCCCACACAAACCGGACCAACTAACTAGAAGGCTCGTGGTTCTGAGAGCGAACAATGCATGTTTGATGATGAATGGGAGATAGCTTCCTCTTACGGCCTTCAAATTTTTTCTATGTGTAGCTTGCACTAATACAACTGTCATGTGAAAATTTGGAAAATTTTAGGGGTCATTTGACCTTTTGAAGACATTTAAGTGATTCTCTAGCCATTTAATGACCATAATTCAAGTTTGAACTACATCTACATGCAACGGCTAACCATAACGGTCTGAAAAATCTTATTTGTGTACTTGTGTGCGAGTTAATTCCATTCGAAGTAAATTAGAAGCAATTTTGAAACATATTTGTCTCACGGATTGGACACATGCATGGAGTGCCATGGCATTTTAATTCCAAAAAATTAACAAATGATCAGAAAAACATGAAACCTTGCTTGATGTAATGTCATACCACCAAGATGATGCGATAAAAACATTGGACTGTTTGACAAAAGTTTGGACACACACCCCTTAGAAACTGGAGCAACTCACTAGAAGGCTCGCGGTTCCGAGAGGGAATAATGCATGTTTGATGACGAACGGGAGATATCTTCCTCTTACGGCCTTCAAAATTTTTCTACGTGTAGCATGCACTAATACAACTATCATGTGAATATTTGGAAAATTTCAGGGGTCATTTGACCTGTTGAAGACATTTAAGTGATTTTCTAGCCATTTAATGACCGTAATTCAATTTTGAACAACATCTACATGCAAGGGCTAACCATAACGGTTTGAAAATCATATTTTTGTAGTTGTGTGTGAGTTAATTCCATGTGTAGTAAATTAGAATGATTTTTCAAACATATTGGTCTCACGGCATGGACACATGCATGGAGTGCCATGGGATTTTAATTCCAAAAAATTAAAAAATGTTCGGAAAAACATGAAACCTTGCTTGCTGTAATGTCATGCCACCAAGATGATGTCGAAAAAATTGGCCTGTTTGACAGAAGTTTGGACACACACCCCTCACAAACCGGACCAACTCACTAGAAGGCTCGTGGTTCTGAGAGGGAATAATGCTTGTTTGATGACGAATAGGAGATAGCTTCCTCTTACGGCCTTCAAAACTTTTCTATGTGTAGCGTGCACTAATACAACTGTCATGTGAAAATTTGGAAAATTTCAGTGGTCATTTGATCTTTTGAAGACATTTAAGTGATTTTCTAGCAATTTAATCACCGTAATTCAAATTTCTACTACATCTACATGCAACAGCTAACCGTAACGGTTTGAAAAATCATATTTGTCTACTTGTGTGCGAGTTTACTCCATGTGCAGTAAATTAGAAGGAATTTTCTAACATATTGGTCTCACGGCATGGAGACATGCATGGAGTGCCTTGGCATTTTAATTCCAAAAAATTAAAAAATGATGAGAAAAACATGAATTGCTTGATGTAATGTCATGCCACCAAGATGATGTGGTAAAAAAGTTTGCATGTTTGACAAAAGTTTGGACACACAACCCTCACAAACCGGAGCAACTAACCAGAAGGCTCGTGATTCCGAGATGGAACAATGCATGTTTGATGACGAATAGGAGATAGCTTGCTCTTACGGCCTTCAAAATATTTCTACGTATAACATGCACTAATATAACTGTGATGTGAAAATTTGGAAAATTTCAGGGGTCATTTGAACTTTTAAAGACATTTAAGTGATTTTCTAGCCATTTAATGACCATAATTCAAATTTGAACTACATATACATGCAACGACTAACCATAACGGTTTGAAAAATCATATTTGCGTACTTGTGTCCGAGTTAATTCCATGGGCAGTAAATTAGAATGAATATTCAAACATATTGGTCTCACGGCATGGACACATGCATGGAGTGCCATGGCATTTTAATTCAATTTTTTTTAAAAATGATCAGAAAAACATGAAACCTTGCTTGATGTAATGTCATGCCACCAAGATGATGTGGTAAAAAAATTGGCCTGTTTGACGAAAGTTTGGACACACACCCCTCACAAACAAGAGCAACTCACTAGAAGGCTCGTGGTTTCTGAGAGGGGAAAATGTGTGTTTGATGACGAACGGGAGATAGCTTGCTCTTACGGCCTTCAAATTTTTTCTATGTGTAACGTGCACTAATACAACTATCATGTGAAAATTTGGAAAATTTCAGGGGTCATTTGACCTGTTGAAGACATTTAAGTGATTTTCTAGCCATTCAATGACCGTAATTCAATTTTGAACTACATCTACATGCAAGGGCTAACCATAATGGTTTGAAAATCATATTTGTGTACTTGTGTGTGAGTTAATTCCATGTGTAGTAAATTAGAAGGAATATTCAAACATATTGGTCTGATAACATGGACACATGCATGGAGTGCCATGGGATTTTAATTCCAAAAAAATAAAAAATGTTCGGAAAAACATGAAACCTTGCTTGATGTAATGTCATGCCACCAAGATGATCTCATAAAACGTTGGATTGTTTGACGAAAGTTTGTACACACACCCCACACAAACCGGACCAACTCACTAGAAGGCTCGTGGTTCTCAGAGCGAACAATGCATGTTTGATGACGAATGGGAGATAGCTTTCTGTTACGGCCTTCAAAAAACTTCTATGTGTAGCGTGCACTAATACAACTGTCATGTGAAAATTTGGAAAATTTCAGGGGTCATTTGACCTTTTAAAGACATTTAAGTGATTTTCTAGCCATTTAATGACCGTAATTTAAATTTGAACTACATCTACATGCAATGGCTAACCATAACGGTTTGAAAAATCTTGTTTGTGTACTTGTGTGCGGGTTAATTCCATGTGCAGTAAATTAGAAGGAATTTTCAAACATATTGGTCCCACGACATGGACACATGCATGGAGTGCCATGGCATTTTAATTCCAAAAAATTAAAAAATGATCAGAAAAACATGAAACCTTGCTTGATGTAATGTCATGCGGCCAAGATGATGTGGTAAAAAAGTTGGCCTGTTTGACGAAAGTTTGGACACACAACCCTCACAAACCAGAGCAACTCACTAGAAGGCTCATGACTCCGAGAGGGAACAATGCATGATTGATGACGAATAGGAGATAGCTTCCTCTTACAGCCTTCAAAAATTTTCTACGTATAACATGCACTAATACAACTGTCATGTGAAAATTGGGAAAATTTTTGGGGTCATTTGACCTTTTAAAGACATTTAACTGATTTTCTAGCCATTTAATGACCATAATTCAAATTTGAACTATATCTACATGCAACGGCTAACTATAACGGTTTGAAAATTCATATTTGTGTACTTATGTGCGAGTTAAAAAATCATCACGATATAAATATCTAGTGTTAAAAAAAGAAAATATAAAATCTGGAACCGGCCCCCACACAATTGGCACTCTATTTCGCGCCTCAAGGTTCGGAAGGTGAGTGGCGGGGGTTATTAATCAGACACGTTTATGTATTGGAAACGTCAGCTATTATGTTGACACACGGATTTTGCTGCGGGAATCGTGTGTAATTCAAACTACAGTACTCGTAAATTCCGGCGAGCGGCATGTGTACTGTTCCCTCGATCTAGATTCCGGCTGCCAATAAATACTACCTTACTCACATCGTCCCGCCTGCATTCTCATCTACATCCTCCCCTTTCTCTCTTTCTCTCTCTCTCTCTCTCTCTCTCTCTCTCTCTCTCTCTCTCTGTCTCTGTCTCTGTCTCTGTCTCTGTCTCTGTCTCTCTCTCTATCTATCTATCTCTCTCTCTTTGTCTCTCTCCCTCTCTCCCAAATCTTTGCCATGGCGCCACCGGTCTGCCCACGCGCCGACGAGGAGTCACCCGCCGAGGACGCTCACTCGAAGAGAAATGACGAGGACCCCCACTACAAAAAACTACACTTCTGTGATGATACATGTTTGTCACAGTAGGTTGCGTTTTTTGTCATGCATGTACATCCATGATGATTTTATGACAGAATCAAGATAGTCATACCTATGTTGTCGTAGAAGTGTTCCATGACATTACCAAAATTATCATCATGGAAGTGTCCACTACCATGACGATAAGTCGCGCGTCACAGAAGTGCTTTTGTCAAGGGTGACCGACACATGGCCTCACCGTAGCGGAATGCTGTTAACCTATCGGGTCCGGTTTTGGATCCGGTAACCCGTTAGCAGCCCTGACCAATGGGGATTTTCTACATGTAAAATCATCATTGGCTGGAGGAAACATGTGTCGGCTCACTGTTGGGACAGATGTCATCCACTCATTGGACCCAAGGTGGCACAACCCAACAGAGGCTGATACGTCCATTTTGCACCATGCTTTTATATCAATATTTATTGCATTATGGGATGTTATTACACATTATATCTCAATACTTATGGCTATTCTCTCTTATTTTACAAGGTTTACCATGAAGAGGGGGAATGCCGGCAGCTGGAATTCTGGCTGGAAAAGGTGCAAACATTGGAAACCTATTCTGCACAGCTCCAAAAGTCCTGAAACTCCACAAAACAACTTTTTTTATTTAATAAGAATTTCTGAGCGAAAGAAATAGGATAGGGGGCCCACACCCAGTCCAGGAGACAGCCCCCCCTATAGGGCGCGCCCCCTATCTCCTGGGCCCCCTGGTGGGCCTTCGGCGTCCATCTTCTGCTATATCATCACTTTTACCCTGGAAAAAATCGTGGGCAAGCTTACGGGACGAAACTCTGCCGCCACGAGGCGGAACCTTAGCGGAATCAATCTAGGGCTCTGGTAGAGCTATTCTGCCAGGGAAACTTCCCTCCGGGAGGGGGAAATCATCACCAACGTCATCACCAACGATCCTCTCATCGGGAGGGGGTCAATCTCCATCAACATCTTCACCAGCACCATCTCCTCTCGAAACCCTAGTTCATCTCTTGTATCCAATCTTCTATCAAAACCACAAATTGGTACCTATGGGTTGCTAATAGTGTTGATTACTCGTTGTAGTTGATGCTAATTGGTTTACTTGGTGGAAGATCATATGTTCAGATCCTTTGTGCATATTATTACTTCTCTTATTATGAACATGAATATGCTTTGTGAGTAGTTACGTTTGTTCCTGAGGACATGGGTGAAGTCTTGCTATTAGTAGTCATGTGAATTTGTTATTCGTTCGATATTTTGATGAGATGTATGTTGTCTTTTCCTCTAGTGGTGTTATGTGAACGTCGACTACATGAAACTTCACCATTATTTGGGCCTAGAGGAAGGCATGGGGAAGTAATAAGTAGATGATGGGTTGCTAGAGTGACAGAAGCTTAAACCCTAGTTTACCTTAATACTTCTTTTGTAGTTGCGGATGCTTGAAATAGGGGTTAATCAAAAGTGGGATGCTTGTCCATGTTAGGGCAGTACCCAAGTACCGGTCCACCCACATATTAAATTATCAAAGTACCGAACGCGAATCATATGAACGTGATGAAAACTAGCTTGATGATAATTCCCAATGTGTCCTCGGGAGCTCCTTTATCATTATTAGAAATTGTCCAGGATTATCCTTTGCTACATAAAGGATTAGGCCACCTTGCTGCACTTTATTTGCGCTATTTACTTGTTGCTCATTACTATTTATCTTATCACAAAACTATCTATCACCTACAATTTCAGTGCTTGCAGAGAAATCCTTACTGAAAACCACTTATCATTTCCTTCTGCTCCCCATTGGGTTCAACACTCTTACTTATCAAATGGACTACGATAGATCCCCTACACTTGTGGGTCATCAAGACTCTTTTCTGGCGCCATTGCCGGGGAGTGTAGCACTTTTGGAGATGGAACATTGCATCCCGATTTACACCCTATATTTGTGGATTATTTAAGCTTGTAGGTATTCCCGATGATGTTGTCAAAAGGAAGGTCTTCCCTTTATGTTTGAAGGGAGATGCATTGACATGGTATAGGCTATGTGATGATATGGGATCTTGGAATTATAAGCGATTGAAGTTGGAATTTCCTCAAAAGTTCTCTCCTATGCATCTTGTTCATCGTGATCGTAATTATATATATAATTTCTGGCCTCGCGAAGGAGAAAGCATCGCTCAAGCTTGGGGGAGGCTTAAGTCAATGTTATATTCATGCCCCAATCACGAGCTCTCTCGGGAAATGATTATTCAGAATTTTTATGCTCAGCTTTCTCTTGATAATCGCAACCTGCTCGATACTTCCTGTGCTGGTTCTTATATGCTGAAGACTATTGATTTCAAATGGGACTTATTGGAAAGAATTAAACGCAACTCTGAAGATTGGGGTTCCGATGATGGTAAGGAGTCAGGTATGACACATAAGTTTGATTGTGTTAAATCTTTTATGGATACCGATGCTTTTCGTGGATTTAGCGCTAAGTATGGACTTGACTCTGAGATAGTAGCTACTTTTTGTGAATCTTTTGATACTCACGTTGATCTCCCTAAAGGGAAGTGGTTTAAATATAATCCTCCTATTGAAGTGAAAGTAGTTGCACCTATTACAGTCAAAGAAAAGTCTATTACCTATAGTGATCCTATTGTTCCTACCGCTTATGTTGAAAAACCTCCTTTTCCTGTTAGGATAAAAGATCATGCTAAAGCTTTGACTGTTTTTCATAAGAGTAATACTAGGACTTATACACCTCCTGAGCAAATTAATGTTGAACCTAGTATTGCTATGGTTAAAGATCTCTTGGATGAGGATTTAGATGGGCATGTTATTTCTTTCTTGGGTGAGACTACCAATATTGCTAGACCTGATACTAAGACACGGAGACCTGTCGTAGGCATGCCTGTTATTTCTGTTAAAATAGGAGATCATTGTTATCATGGCTTATGTGATATGGGTGCTAGTGCTAGTGCAATACCTTATACTTTATATCAAGAAATTATGCACGACATTGCACCCGTTGAATTAGAAGACATTGATGTTACTATTAAGCTTGCTAATAGGGATACCATTAAAACTGTTGGGATTGTTAGAGATGTTGAAGTTTTGTGTGGGAAGGTTAAATACCCTGCTGATTTTCTTGTTCTTGGTTCCCCACAAGATGATTTTTGTCCCATTATTTTTGGTAGACCCTTCTTGAATACTGCTAGTGCTAAGATTAATTGTGAAAAGAATATTGTCACTGTTGGCATAGATGTTATGTCTCATGAGTTTAATTTCGCTAAGTTTAGTAGACAACCTCGTGAAAGGGAACCACCTAGTAAGGATGAGATTATTGGTCTTGCTTCCATTGCTGTTCCTCCAACTGATCTGTTAGAACAATATTTGCTAGACCATGAAAACGATATGTTTATGAAGGAAAGGGAGGAAATAGATGAAGTGTTCCTTAAACATAAACCTATGCTGAAACATAACCTTCCCGTTGAAATTCTTAGGGATCCCCCTCCACCCAAGGGTGATCCCGTGTTTGAACTTAAACCCTTACCTGATAATCTTAAGTATGCTTATCATGATGAAAAAGAAATATATCCTGTTATTATTAGTGCTAACCTTTCAGAGAAAGAAGAAGAAGGATTATTGAAAACCCTGAAGAAGCACCGAGCAGCTATTAGATATACTCTGGATGATCTTAAGGGCATTACTCCCACATTATGTCAACACAAAATTTCAGTGGAGAAAGATGCCAAACCAGTTAGAGATCCTCAAAGACGATTAAATCCCAAGATGAAGGAAGTGGTAAGAAAGGAGATACTAAAGCTCCTTGAGGTAGGTATTATTTATCCCGTTGCTGATAGTGAATGGGTAAGCCATGTTCATTGTGTCCCTAAAAAGGGAGGTATTACCGTTGTTCCTAATGATAAAGATGAATTGATCCCGCAAAGAATTATTACAGGTTATAGGATGGTAATTGATTTCCATAAGTTAAATAAAGCTACTAAGAAAGATCATTACCCTTTACCTTTTATTGATCAAATGCTAGAAAGGCTATCCAAACACACACATTTTTGCTTTCTAGATGGTTATTCTGGTTTCTCTCAGATACCTGTGTCAGCGAAGGATCAATCTAAAACTACTTTTACTTGACCTTTTGGTACTTTCGCTTATAGACGTATGCCTTTTGGTTTATGTAATGCACCTGCTACCTTTCAGAGATGCATGATGGCTATATTGTCTGATTTTTTTGAAAAGATTTGTGAGGTATTCATGGATGACTTCTCCGTCTATGGATCCTCTTTTGATGATTGTTTGAACAACCTTGATCGAGTTTTGCAGAGATGCGGAGACACTAGTCTCGTCCTGAATTGGGAAAAGTGTCACTATATGGTTAATGAAGGCATTGTCTTGGGGCACAACATCTCCGAGAGAGGTATTGAAGTTGATAAAGCCAAAGTTGATGCTATTAAAAAGATGACATGTCCCAAGGACATAAAAGGTATAATAAGCTTCCTCGGTCACACCGGTTTTTATAGGAGGTTCATTAAGGACTTTTCTAAAATCTCTAGGCCTCCGACTAATTTATTGCAAAAAGATATTCCTTTTGTCTTTGATGATGATTGTGTCGAAGCTTTTGAAACACTTAAGAAAGCTTTGATCACTGCACCTATTGTTAAGCCACCTGATTGGAATCTACCTTTTGAAATTATGTGTGATGCTAGTGATTATGCTGTAGGTGCTGTTTAAGGGCAAAGAGTCGATAAGAAATTGAGTGTTATCCAGTATGCTAGTAAGACTCTTGATACTGCCCAGAGAAATTATGCCACTACTGAAAAAGAGTTCTTAGCAGTTGTGTTTGCATGTGATAAGTTTAGACCTTATATTGTTGATTCCAAAGTTACTATTCACACTGATCATGCTGCTATTAAATATCTTATGGAAAAGAGAGATGCTAAGCCTAGGCTCATTAGATGTGTTCTCCTGCTCCAAGAATTTGACTTGCATATTATTGATAGAAAGGGAGCTGAGAACCCCATTGCAGATAACTTGTCTAGGTTAGAGAATGTTCTTGATGACCCACTACCTATTAATGGTAGCTTTCCTGATGAACAATTAGCGGTCATCAATGCTTCTCGTACTGCTTCTTGGTATGCTGATTATGCTAATTACATTGTTGCTAAATATATACCGCCTAGTTTCACATATCAGCAAAAGAAAAAGTTCTTTTATGATTTAAGACATTACTTCTGGGATGATCCACACCTTTATAAAGGAGTAGATGGTGTTATTAGACGTTGTGTTCCTGAGCATGAACAGGAATAGATTCTATGTAAGTGTCACTCTGAATCTTATGGAGGACACCACGCTGGAGATAGAAGTGCACACAAGGTACTACAATCTGGTTTTTATCGGCCTACTCTCTTCAAAGATGCTCGTAAGTTTGTCTTATCCTGTGATGAATGTCAAAGAATAGGTAACATTTATAGACGTCAAGAAATGCCTATGAATTATTCTCTTGTTATTGAACTGTTTGATGTTTGGGGCTTTGATTATATGGTACCTTTTCCTGCCTCTAATGGTTGTACACATATTTTAGTTGATGTTGATTATGTTACTAAGTGGGTAGAAGCTATTCCAACTAGTAGTGCTGATCATAACACTTATATTAAAATGATTAAAGAAGTTATTTTTACGAGGTTTGGAGTCCCTAGATATCTTATGACTGATGGTGGTTCACATTTTATTCATGGTGCTTTCCGTAAGATGCTTGCTAAGTATGATCTCAATCATAGAATAGCATCTCCTTATCATCTGCAGTCTAGTGGTCAAGTAGAGTTGAGAAATAGAGAGCTCAAATTAATTTTGCAAAAGACTGTGAATAGATCTAGAAAGAATTGGTCCAAAAAACTTGATGATGCATTATGGGCCTATAGAACTGCATACAAAAATCCTATGGGTATGTGTCCATATAAGATGGTTTGTGGAAAAGCGTGTCATTTACCTCTTGAACTTGAACATAAAGCATATTTGGCTATTAAAGAGCTCAATTATGACTTCAAACTTGCCGGTGAGAAGAGGTTGTTTGATATTAGCTCACTTGATGAATGGAGAACCCAAGCATATGAGAATGCCAAGCTATTCAAAGAAAAAGTCAAACGCTGGCATGATAAGAGGATACAAAAGCGTGAGTTTAACGTAGGAGATTATGTGTTATTATTCAACTCTCGTTTAAGATTTTTTGCAGGAAAACTTCTCTCAAAATGGGAAGGTCCCTGCGTTATCGAGGAGGTCTATCGCTCTGGTGCTATAAAAATCAACAACTTCAAAGGCACAAATCCGAGGGTGGTAAACGGTCAAAGAATTAACATTATATTTCAGGTAATCCTATCAATGTTGAAACTAATATTATTGAAACCGTAACCCCCGAGGAATACACAAGGGACACTTTCTAGAACGTTCCAGACTCCGAAAAGGTATGGGTATGTGGTACGGTAAGTAAACCGATTCCAAAACAACTCTAATGGCAATTTTTATCAGTGTTGGATTATTTAAGAATTTTAGGAAGAAAGAAGTAGTCCGAAAGGGACATGAGGCCCCCACGAGAGTGGAGGGCGCGCCCCCCTGTAGGGCGTGCCTCCCTGTCTCGTGGGCACCTCGTGTGTCTCCCAGACTCCGTTTTCTTGCACATTATGTATTTTGGTCGGTAAAAATTCATTATATATACCCCCGAAGGTTTTGACCACCGTATCACGCAAATATCCTCTGTTTTCGTTTCGAGTTGTTTCCGTTGCAGATTTAGAGCACCATGACTTCGCCCTCCTCCAACAATGAAGACAAGGATGCTTGGCTTTTGAAGATAGAGCTGAAAAGAGAAGAACTAGAAGAGATCAACAAGGATGAAGGGATCAAGAAAGCCATGGAGGTTCAAGCTCCGGCGGTGAAAGAAGAAGATATCCCTCAAACTTTACCTAACTTCTTTACTCCAACAAATATTGAAGCTTTAAAGATGATTGAGTTAGCTCGCATACAGAACAAGTATCTCATGCAGGAGAATATTCTGTTGAAGGATCATATTGCTGGGCTTAAGGGCATTATCCGCAAGTTGGAGGAACTTTTACGCTCAATGTGTGATTATCCACCGTCATCATCACCACCTCCATCACCTCTGAGGACATAATCACATGAAATGGGCACTCCCCTTAGCAACTGCCAAGCTTGGGGGAGGTGCCCTGGTATCATATCACCATCACACTCTTATCTTTACCGCTTTATTTAGTTTGATCCTTTTAGTAGTATCTTGATCTAGTAGTTTGAAGTTTTGATATCAAGTAGTTTTGAGTTTTGCATTGTGATCTCTTTTTTGTAATCGAATCCATGAGTTATCTATAATAAAGATTAGTGTTGAGTCAAGGGCCTTGCTATGTTGCTATGATCTTGAGAAATTAGAAAGAATAATGGAGTTCATATTGATCTTATGGATAGTGATAACTTCACACATAGAAAGTATGAGGCATAAAAATTGTTGAGAGTTGATGAACGTAGCCTTGGTCATCGTTGCAATTAATAGGAAGTGATATGGAAAGAGGGGTTCACGTATAAATATATTATCTTGGACATCTTTTATGATTGTGAAGCACTCATTTAGTATGACATGCTAAAAGAGTTGATGTTGGACAAGGAAGACAACGTAATGGTTTATGTTTTCCGACATCTCAGTTAAAGTATATTGTCATTGACGTTCCGAACATGTTGAGCTTGCCTTTCCCCCTCATGCTAGCCAAATTCCTTGCACCAAGTAGAGATACTACTTGTGCTTCCAAATATCCTTAAACCCAGTTTTGCCATGAGAGTCCACCATACCTACCTATGGATTGAGTAAGATCCTTGAAGTAAGTTGTCATCGGTGCAAGCAATAAAAATTGCTCTCTAAATATGTATGACTTATTAGTGCAGAGAAAATAAGCTTTGTACGAACTTGTTGTGGAAGTAATAAAAGCGACGGACTGCATAATAAAGGTCCACATACAAGGGGAAATATAAAGTGACGTTCTTTTGCATTAAGATTTTGTGCATCAACCCTAAACACACATGACAACCTCCGCTTCCCTCTGCGAAGCGCCTATCTTTTACTTTATGTTTTTACTTTATGCTTGAGTCAAGGTGACTCTCACCTTTCCCTTTTTCATTTTATCCTTTGGCAAGCTCCTCATGTTTGAAAGCTCATGATATATATATATATATCCAATTGGATGTAAGTTAGCATAGGCTATTATTGTTGACATCACCTAAAGGTGAATACGTTGGGAGGCAACACAATAAGCCCCTATCTTTCTCAGTGTCCGGCTGAAACTCCATAACCACAAGTACTGCGTGAGTGTTAGCAATTGTAGAAGACTACGAGATAGTTGAGTATGTGAGCTTGCTGAAAAGCTCTATTATTGACTATTTCTGATGTTACGATAAATTGCAATTGCTTCAATGATTGAGATTATAGTTTGTTAGTTCCCAATGAAGTTTTTAACCATACTTGACATTGTGAATTGCTTGTTACTTGAGCATAGGAAATTATATGACAAAATCTATATATGTTGTTGTTATTAGAATGATCATGATGCCCTCATGTCCGTATTTTATTTTTATCGACACCTCTATCTCTAAACATGTGGACATATTTTTCGATTTCGGCTTCCGCTTGAGGACAAGCGAGGTCTAAGCTTGGGGGAGTTGATACGTCCATTTTGCATCATGCTTTTATATCAATATTTATTGCATTATGGGCTGTTATTACACATTATATCTCAATACTTATGGCTATTCTCTCTTATTTTACAAGGTTTACCATGAAGAGGGGGAATGCCGGCAGCTGGAATTCTGGCTGGAAAAGGAGCAAACATTGGAAACCTATTCTGCACAGCTCCAAAAGTCCTGAAACTCCACGAAACAAGATTTTGGATCTAATAAGAATTTCTGAGCAAAAGAAATAGGCCAGGGGGCCCACACCCTATCCAGGAGACAGGGGGTGCGCCCCCCTATAGGGTGCGCCCCCTATCTCCTGGGCCCCCTGGTGGTCCTCCAGTGTCCATCTTCTGCTATATCATCACTTTTACCCTGGAAAAATCATGGGCAAGCTTATGGGACGAAACTCCGCTGCCACAAGGCGGAACCTTGGCGGAATCAATCTAGGGCTCTGGAAGAGTTGTTCTGCCGGGGACACTTCCCTCCGAGAGGGGGAAATCATCACCAACGTCGTCACCAACGATCCTCTCATCGGGAGGGGGTCAATCTCCATCAACATCTTCACCAGCACCATCTCCTCTCAAAACCCTAGTTCATCTCTTGTATCCAATCTTGTATCAAAACCACAAATTGGTACCTGTGGGTTGCTAGTAGTGTTGATTACTCCTTGTAGTTGATGCTAATTGGTTTACTTGGTGGAATATCATATGTCCAGATCCTTTATGCATATTATTACTCCTTTGATTATGAACATGAATATGCTTTGTGAGTAGTTATGTTTTTTCCTGAGGACATGGGTGAAGTCTTGCTATTAGTAGTCATGTGAATTTGGTATTCGTTCGATATTTTGATGAGATGTATGTTGTCTTTTCCTCTGGTGGTGTTATGTGAACGTCGACTACATGACACTTCACCGTTATTTGGGCCTAGAGGAAGGCATGGGGAAGTAATAAGTAGATGATGGGTTGCTAGAGTGACAGAAGCTTAAACCCTAGTTTATGCGTTGCTTCGTTAGGGGTTGATATGGATCCATATGTTTAATGTTGTGGTTAGGTTTACTTTAATACTTCTTTTGTAGTTGCGGATGCTTGCAATAGGGGTTAATCATAAGTGGGATGCTTGTCCAAGTTAGGGCAGTACCCAAGTACCGGTCCACCCACATATCAAATTATCAAGGTACCGAACGCGAATCGTATGAATGTGATGAAAACTAGCTTGACGATAATTCCCAATGTGTCCTTGGGAGCTCCTTTATCATTATTTGAAATTGTCCAGGCTTATCCTTTGCTACATAAAGGATTGGGCCACCTTTATGCACTTTATTTACTCTATTTACTTGTTGCTCGTTACTATTTATCTTATCACAAAACTATCTATTACCTACAATTTCAGTGCTTGCAGAGAAAACCTTACTGAAAACCGCTTATCATTTCCTTCTGCTCCTCATTGGGTTCAACACTCTTACTTATCGAAAGGACTACGATAGATCCCCTACACTTGTGGGTCATCAGAAGCCCATTCCTGTTAAAATGCCGGCCCGTTTGACTTGGTCAAAAGGTGGTGGGTCGGCCCACGGAAAGCCTATTAACGGCCTCTTCACATATAGCCCATTTACAACCCGCCAACCCAGGGCCCATTACGACCTCTTCGAATTAGGCCCAGTAGCGTCATCTGGGCCATCCAATATGATTCAAGCCCGTTTTAACTTCCGGCCCATGTACGGCCCATGATGTCTTTCGGCGTATATGAGGCCCTTTGTAACTCTTGGCCCATTAACGGCCCGTGGTAAAACTGGCCCGTAATGAACAGTGTATCACTTTATACCCATTAACGACCCGTGGTGAAACTGACCCTTAATGAATAGTGTATCACTTTATACCCATTAACATCCCGTTATTCTGTTGGGCCGTTTCCAGCCCATGTTATCTTTCGGCCTTCTCAGGGCACATTTATTCTTGGGCTCATTTCCAGCATTCGTTTACTTACAGCCCATTACTGTCATTTTTTGCTTGTGGGCCAAAATGAGCCTGTGGATACAGTCAGCCCGTTTGTGGCCCATTAATATGTTGGGCCGTTTTCATAGTGTCATCAAATACGACTGATTAATGATGGCCGATTAGGGTTGGCCCATGAACAGACGATTCCAACTCTAGCCTGTTTATGACCATAATGCGGTCTGTTATTGGCCCATGTTTGTCCAACCGATCATACGGCCCGTATAAGGCCCATTGATGATACGGCCCGCAGAAGGCACATTGTGTCTATGACCCGTATAAGGCCCATTGTTTCTACGCCCCGTAGAAGGCCCATTATTTCTACGGCCCTTAGAAGGCCCATTGTTTATATGGCCCGTAGGAGGGCCATGGTAACTACAGTAAATATGTAGCCCATGGTTATTGTGGCCTAGTTTTAAAAAATAGGTTATTGCGGACACTAGCAAACCGCGGAAAAAGAACTGCACTGACTACAAGAAAACAAATAAACAAGACAATAAGGAAATAAATAAGCAGGCAACTTAGGCTAGGCTATCACGGCTATTACGCATATTACATCCACTGGGCATCAAAGTTTGCCACCAGTGCAAATATAGGGAACAAAGCTGCATATAAACGCCACAGCAAAACAAGTCCAGAACTAAAACCACTTCAGAAGAGCTCAAGAAACAATATCCTGGGTACCCATGATGCTGGCAAGATGCTTAGCAAGCTTATTAACTTTCTCTTATTTGGCACTTAAATCCTCCAGCACTTGCTGTTGCACCAGAAAGTATGCATCTGAATTCTGCATGGACTTCCTCAGTCCTTCGGCTTCCTGTCGCATAACATCTAATCGATGTTATTCAACTTGAAGTTGAGACTCAAGAAGCGGAACTGATTCAGGCACCAAGTTCGAAGTGCTAGTGCCAGCAGTAGTAGCCAGTGACTCGAACACTACATCAAGACAGGACTTTGGGGTTGTCGCAGTGTCTTCAATATAGTTTTTATCAGCTTTCTTGGAGACCAACAGGGATATCTCACTATCTTGAACCTTATCTGCATTACTTCCTTTACCATTGCATAACGGGGTACTTTTCTCCAATATTTTATCCGCGTTCTAAAAGAGAAACAAACAAACATGAAACTCATTTAGTAAGGTGGACAGGATAACAGCATGAAACAAACATATATCTATGTAGTATGGTCACAGTATGGTCTGTATCATTCTAGTTTATGTTGCCAAATCAAGATACATACAGTTCGAATCATATCTATTTAAGACAAAGCAACATAGACAGAATATGAGTGTGGGAAACTACACAGCAATAACAACACTTGTAATGTGCATGGCATGAGAACATAACTGTTTATTCAATTGAAACTGAAATCAACATAGAGCAAGTTGCAACAGCAAACATGTTAAAGAAACAGGTTTAAAACATACCTGTTGCGCAATTGGAGTTTCAATTGCATCCTTCAAATTTGAAATTAGTTGGTATGAGTAAATACAGTTATGCAAGAGCAAAGTAGTATGAACCGTAGCTACGGAACCTGAACTGAGAACAATTCTTCTTCTACTTTAAGCGTTTACTTGGGGTTCAGAGTGGTGGTCCTCGTGCTTTGTGCACTGCAGTTGCCTTACTAAATGCTCGTGTTTGGGTGCTCTAAGGTGGAGACCGTGTTGTGTCAACTGGAACTGGGTTACTATCTGCTGGGTTTGGGGTTAGAAAGGGTGTAGCTGGTTCTCTGTCCAGCTGGGTAGGGATACAATCTGCGTGAGTTTGGGTTATGTGTGATGGGGCTGGTTCTTGGGCAATTACAACCATGGTTCTATCTATATCGTCATGTTGCACGATCTTTTCTGAAGACCGTGTTTTTACTCCCACAGATAGCGCCATCACCCCCTCCAATTGAAATGGCTAATAAACAAGAAAAGTAATTGAAGGTACATACATTGTAAGATAGATAGGTGCAATGTATAGTAGGGAAGAAAACAGGGCATGAAATAATTCACATTTATGTTGTCTAACCAAACAGAATAGCAGGACATAATTTCACATATATGATGGCTAGTTAAATAGGATAGCATGACACAATTACACATGTATGATGGCTAACTAAACATGATAGAATGACATACTTCAAAATATGATGACTATGTAAACAGGATGACATGATATAACTATATGATGTGTCAATGAAAGTGGTTGGCATGCCATAAATCACAAACATGCCGTCGATGGAAACATGATGGCATGATATAATTCACGGACATAATGACATAATTCAAAATATGATGACCATGTAAACATGATGAGATGATATAACTATATTATGTCTTTAGAAAATGGGTTGGCATGCCATAATTTAGATACATGCTGTCTATGTAAACATCATGGCATGATATAACTCAAATATATGATTTATATAATAAGGAAGTGAGCAGAGGGCAATCGCATATATGATGTCTCAACTAAGGAGATGGCATTCAATATTGTGTATATGATGTAAAAACTAAGCATTGCAATACAACATATGCACTATATGAGTAATATAACCCTGCCAAGTTTGAGCACACACCTCAGGGGGATAATAGGACTGGTCATCTGCCTCTGAATCCTCTTCTAAAGAGCTATCTGTAACCAGCAAGATATCTGCTTCAGCGGGTAGCATTGTCTGCTCTGAAGACCTTGTTTCCACTCCTGATTTCTCCATCACCAATTCAAATGGCTGATGCACAGGAAGAGCAGTTGAATATACAAACATTGTCAACAAAAGGAATGAGAAATACAAAAAAAGGACGGCCTGATATAATTCACATATATAACGCTGGGCTAAGCAGCATATCATTGCATAATTCACATATATAATGCCTTGCAAGATAGCACTGCATAATTCACATATATAATGTCTTGCAACAATATGGCATTGCATAATTCACATATATGGTAATTAGACACTAAACAGGTGGCATTCACACAAAGCATGTCTAGCCTAAGGAAATGACATAGCAATGCAAGATACCATACGCATGATATGAGCAACATAACCCTGCCAAGTTAGAGCATGCACCTCGGGGGCGAAATAGGACTGGTCATCTATCTCTAAATCCTCCTCTGAGGAGCTATCTGTAACCAGCAAGACATGCGCTTCGTCAGATATCATTGTCTACTCTGAAGACTTTGTTTCCACTCCAGATTTTTTCATGACCGTGCCGAATGGCTGATACATAGGAAGAGTAATTGAATGTACTAAAATTGTTGACAAATTTAACACGTAATAAAAATGATGGTATGATATAATTCACATATAAGATGACTGGCTAACTAGGGTGGCATTGCAAAATTGACATATATGATGCATGGCTAAACAAGATGGCATTGCATGATTCACATATACGATAAAGAAACTAAGCAGATGGCATTGACACAAAGCATGTCTAAACTAAGCAGATGACATCTTTGATGTATACAGTAAGCAATGCAAGGCACCATATGCATGATATTACCAAAATCAACATGCCAAGTTAGAGCGAAGACCTCATGGAGTAAATAGGAGTGGTCTTCTCCTTCTGAATCCCCCTCAGAATGGTTATCTTCCTCTTGATTACGATCCTAAATGGGTGGAGGGGGGCCTGCCTTTGCGCCCACCATGGAGCGAGGTCTGCATGAAATTTTATTGCCACGCAAGGCTCGTCTCTTTTTCTCTACATGATCAGTTCCATGGTGTACAATAACTGACATGCATAGGAATAAAACATAGTGAGATTATGTAAGGAGTGCATGCACAAATCCAGAGTGATGGTAGAAAACTATGGATAGACCCAAAACCAATGATAGCAGGCAGATAATAGCTTTAGTTAAAAAATATAGATAATGGCTCCTTTAATGTTTGTTTGCACCCAACATGAAACTCATAGTAGACACCCGAGTTTAACCAGATAGTAGACAGATAGTACTGATTGCTGCCCCAATATGTACCCAGAACCATTTAAAAACTCAAGTTTCAGCATTAGTTTGGACCTGACTCAGAGTCTAATAGGTGAACACAACGATAATGTAGCGTGTCATCATATTAAGTGATGCATAACGTAAGCAGACACGTAAGAGTGTGACCTCTCTTGCGGACCCGTGTAGTCCTCAAGGTCATCTGCTCAGTTGATGATGGTAATGCAGTTGTCGTGGCTGATGGCGGCAGGGAAGAAGATCAGAGGCGGTGAAAGACAATCCGGAGAGCGGATCCCTGCTGTGGTGAACCCTTCTGTCGTTGGAGCAGCTGAGCTAGGGTGGAACACAGCGCCGCAGGAGTAGGACAAACCACACAAGGTTTTCTTTGACACATATCTATAACAAAAGTAATTGTGTGAGGGCTTGTTTGAATTTGAGGATTCTAACAATGCAGGGATAGGAAATAGACTGGAATAGGCTAGGAATGCACGTGCAAAACAGAGAATTTAAAAACACAGGATTTCTGCCAATCTGGGTGTTTGATTCACAAGAATTGGAAGATCATAGGATGCAAAGAAGCACGGTGAGATTAAGTCAAACCACAAGAAAATGTACGGTTATAATGCTATTATGCTACTATCTCTTAGTCTTGTGCTTCATGAATAGGAATTTGAAAAGGAGGACAAGTGGAAATTAAAATTCGTACAGTTTTTCATTCAAGGAGACACTAAAGGAACAAATCCTACAGTTTTCCTTTGCTCCATTCCTTTGCACCAAATTCATGAAAAGTAGTACCATAGGAACCTTTCCAATTCCTATTTTTTTCGTTCACTTTTCCTTTCAAGCACTGGCGATTCTAGTAGGCAGGCTTGAGCAAGGAAAAGCCTACACTAAAAAAATGTTTTTGTGCTACTTCTATTACTTTGAACCCAGGCCGCTGCCCTACTAGCTCAACTCCCAGGCCCATCGACAAATGCACAGCTCAAACGCGCAGAGATAAATAATGATGGCGTTCAAGAGAGTCCATCACAGATAGCTAAGTTCCTTGGTACCTCACTGCTTGTCATATAGTAGGATAAAATAATCGTATTTCACGTTACTACGTGTGCTCAGTGGAGAATATATATAACATGTAGAGTAAAAAAGAGATGAACAAGTGTGCAACCTCTTTGGCGAAGCCATGTTGATCTAAGCATGATCGGGTTGGCCGGTGAGGATGCTCCATCTGACTTGGTTGTCATAGGAGGGGAAGAAGATCTTAGGCGTTTGGAGAAAGAGCCTGAGGTACTGCTCCGCTCTGATGGAGGGTTTCATCGTTGGAGAAGCTCCGGTGAGTTCTACGACCCCGAGGCTGAAGGAGGACAAGAGAGACAATGTAAACCTGAGTGGAATTCTAATAGCATCTCCAATAGATGAAAGTGCTAGATCTAAAATACATCAGCCGCTCATCTCCGAACTTAACTATCAAAACTGAATTTAACTGTCGAAACTGATTTTTTCTGTCAAAACTGAATTTTGCTGTCGAAACTGAATTTTACTGTCAAAAATGAATGCACTAGAGGTGAGACTACACGTCAGTCGACTGACTTTTTTATCTCTGGTCAGTCGATTTTGCAACCGTTGGATACGAAATCAAGGGCCTGCAGTTCATCTTCAACCTCCACCCCCCCTGAGCTGCCAGCCACCAACGGCCAAACAGCTGCCCCCACCGCCCGCGGCCGGCGGTGCGCCGCCCCGCCCGCCCCGAAAATACTCCCCACCGCCGGTCCACCGCC
>NC_041387.1:238519587-238552682 GCF_002162155.2 Triticum dicoccoides | reverse complement strand
CCGCCGGCGACCATCGCCCCCACCCTGAACCCTAAGATAGATAGTGGGGTACCTCTTCGGCAAGCCCCCCTCCCCGCTGCGGCTGGTTCTTCCTTAACTCCGGCGAGCCCCCCACCCCCTGAAAATCGACTGACCCAAAAGTCGATTTAGTCGACTGAAGTGTAGCTAAATCGGAGCAGCATCGCAAGCAAGAGCAAGAGCGAGAGCAGCAGCGCGAGCAAGAGCAATAGCAAGAGCAGACCAGGCAGGGGACCGAGAGCAAGAGCAGAGCAGCAGTGCGAGCGAGAGCTAAAACATCAGCAGCTCCTACTGATGTGGACGTTGCCACCGAGGGAGCGACACCATGGAGGAAGTGGTCGGCGACGCCGCCGTCGATGGAGCCGCGCCGTGTCGGCTCGGGACCGAGCGCCGGCAGCACCGTGAGATCGAATCAAGAAGAATATGCGGCGATTAGTGTACAACCTCTTTGGTGGCTCCGATTAGGCCACAACTTCATCTGAGGAAACGGTGATGATGATGCTCTTCCGGTGGTGTAGGTGAAGACGGCGGTGTGGGAATGGAGGTTGCGCGAAAGACGAGGGGAACATCGGGGCAGCTCCTTGGAGGTGGAGGACGGGGTGGCTGAACCGGCGGGACAACGAGATTGATGATAGATCCTCATCCGGTACAGTGGATGAGGGACTCCGAGGTGTTGCTATGGACGACGTCATCGGGGAAGAGGCTCCGGCTGGGTGGCGGATGGAGGAGGGTGTGGGGCTTCACGGGTTTTCGCGGCCTCGATGTACCAATGGGTGGGTGGATGGGATGGGAGTGGGGAACCATGCCTTAGGGACACGCTTGTCCGAAATGTGGGGTAAGTTATGAAAGTACCCCCACCAATTTGAGGCGGTTCTTTCGGTTCAGGGGTACCACGGGCATTTCACGTGTCGGGATTTCACAGGAGGTGGGAGTTTTCGTGCACGTTGTAATTTTGGAATAGCAAGGCGCAGGTTGAGATGGAGGGAGTTGTCGGAGCACAATGAGACAAAGATATATCTTAAATTTTTCGGGGTAACAAGGCACAGGTTGAAGAGGTGGGAGTTTCGCAGCATGATAGACACAGATGCTACCTTGAAATTTCGGCATGACATGGCGCGGCTAGAAATTTCGGGAGAACAAGCTTAACGTGTACCCATAAAAAAGACAATACGCACCTCATCACTAGAGAGAGCCATGACCCGTTTTACTATATTACTAGAAATGCATTCAAATACAACAAAAAAATAAAAAAATCGGGACAACAAACATAACCTGTACAGTACCAAAACAATTTGCACTTCCCTCAACAATAAAAAACAATGTGTGTTGTCTAGCATATGGACTAAATTTGAGTACATTTTCCCTGTTTGAATGGGATTGTACTCGGGTTGGCCTCATCCAACGACCATCTTTCAAAGTTAAAGTTACCCGCACACTATATAAAAAATATATAATATATAATATATATATGGGTATAGATATAAATATGTGATGCGAAAGCCACCCATCATCTCCAATTAGAATAGTGTGTCCATGCACGGATGCAATGTGGCCAAATGATGTCTACCATCGGTATCTCAAATTCAATTTAGTCTGACCATGTTCAATGTGTATACATTACAACATGCTTGTTTCCAAACCACACCATGCAGATCTCCGTTATATTCATGCATGCATGGGTTTCAAACATCATGATCTCTTATTGAAATATTTCAATTCAACTTTACATTGATTATGACCTCACCTAGTCTTTTACACCCACATAGTCGTCTTCTCTTTACAGTTGTACCACTAACTTTCTCTCATGCATGCATGCACACACACTACTAGTCGGCATTATCCATGGCACACATGCATTCTTTTTCTTCAGGTCGGTCTCCCATGAAGGCACACACACACACACATCCCCCTCTCCATCATATCGGGCATTCTTTATCTCTCACGTGCATGCACAACGATCGATGTTCCTCTATGTGTGTGTTTATACAGCTAGATCTTTCATAGTTTTCCACACAAACCGATCAATCTATATATCTAGTGAGGTCTCACCCTCTTTCCCACGTCCACATCGATCAATCTATACCTCTCTATATAGGATTACATATATAGCTAATACACCCACATTAATTATGTATCCAATGTCCCCATCTCATCATCCATGCCTTCCGCTTCATCTCTCAGACGTGCGCACAATGGCGAAGACAGGGGACAGTAAGGGCCCTGCCCCCCCCCCCCAACATCACTATATATCGACGCAAATATGAATGTGATCATTAGACAATTGCTGGTAAAAAATGGTTTAAGTTCATGAATTGGCCCTCCTCGTAAAGGATTAGCAATGCTTGGCCCCCTAGCACATTAATTTTTCATGGCTCCGGTACTGCGCGCAACAGCGCACGTTCTCGCCCCCTCTCTCTAAATATCGATCTCGCACTTGTGCACTCCTTCATAGTCTCCCTCAACTCGGCCCCTCGCACCGTCTTCTAGCCCCGCACCGGATTTTGCCACATGTACAATCTAGCAGACTCCATGGTTGAACTTAAGCATAATGCACAAACCTCAAAACAACAGTGGTTCTCCTTTGTTCTAGAATCTTCCCTATCATAATTGCCCAAACTTTTTTTAGTTGAATTGCCATTATTTGTTTTTACTTATGCTTTACAATGCACTATTCCATGAATCATAAAATAGATTAAAGGCTTCTTTATCAAAGGAATTTTTGAGGATTCTAATCCTTAGGAATTTTTCCTATCTTGGTTGTTTGATTCGTAGAATTGTAAACCATAGGAAATTTTCCATATGATTCATTTGCACTAGATTTCATAGGAAACATCCCATCCACTCGAACCTCTTTGAAAGAATTCTGCGTTTTTTCTATGCACAATCAAACACTCATACAATCCTGTAGGATTCAAGATGACATTCCACTCTAATCCCATGTTTTCCTATTCCCGCGTTTTGGGAATCCTACGAATCAAAGAGGCCCTAGCTTTTTATAAAAACTAATTCATTTTTGAATGATATTAACTATAAGAATTAAACGAAGGTCTACATCAGGCATATATGACTCAGAGCTTACATGCTATAGTGTGGTATTTCTTCATAATTTGGATGCAAAATCTGATGCTTGCAATGCACGTGTACCTTACTAGTACTTCGAGTATGTGTAAAACACGTAAATTAGAATTCCAATGGCGTGCTACGCAGTGTCTCTCTTACAGTTCATGAAGCTACGTGGCACATGTGGAGGCGTTGTCGCGACCTCCTTATGTGTATTGATCACAGTGACGTGCTGCTTGTTCCAGAAGAATGTACTCGTCCTCCCTGAGCCACACTGGCGGTACATGCACGAAGTGAAGATGTGCACGCACGCCACGCACGCACTCATTCCCTCACACGGACACGCGGGTACACGGGCAGACGCATATTTGTTCCAAGATCCACCCCATGTGATAATTTGACGCGTGTAAAGTCCTTCACTTCATTGATGGTCAATTAATACAGCGCATGCATATTGAGTGGGCGTGAGGGTAGAAGAAAGACATTACTACTCCACTTGCGCGCATGCGAGTAGTTAAATCATGGGTTTCTAGTAGTAATTCCATTGGTCTCCTTCGTATTTTGTGCAAATTTTTGATAGTAACATAATATTTACACATTTGAGCAGTTTAGTCTACTTGAAATTTATGTTCCACTAAACTCATCGGGAGCCATTTCGGGCCTCGAAACCAAAACCATCAATTCAATTTTACCTTGTTCCCATCACATTCGAAAGTACTAGTGATACAATTAAGTGCAAGCCTGCTTGAACCTACTAGTACGTACCAAACCTGAACGTGTTCCCACTGTGCAGGTATTAGTAGTAGTGCTAGTACTTAGGTTATAAAAAGGGGAACTACCTAACCGAAAATTACTCTAGCTTTCCTCCTCATAAGTGCTTCTTCTTCGTCCGTCCTTGCCATGGCCGGTGAGCAGAGCTCTAGGTCGAGAACTACTCGTAACAAGGGAGCGGCAACCAAGGCTGCAGAAAAAAAAGAGGGCTCGCCGCATGCAGAGACCTCGAAAGATCTCTCATGGGCAGGCGTGGCTCCCAGGAGCACCCTAGCCGCGGAGGCAAACATGCTGAGCTGGCGGCGCTGGAGTCGTTATCCCTCGACGGCATGCCCGATCAGCTCAATAATCATCTAAATAGGAAGAAGGAGTTCATCCATGGCTTGGTGGAGCTGCTGAAGGAGAGACCTGACGACATGCCCGTTGAGCTCAATAAGTAGGGAGAGTTGACCGTCGGCTTGGTGATGCTGCTGAAGAAGAGCATTGCGTCGGAGAAGAAGGTGACCGGCGAAATCCTGCAACTACAAGAGGACAAGGCAAAGCTATACCACGAGCTCGACCTGCTGAAGGAGAAGAATGATGGCTGCAAGAAGCTTCATGAGAATAGTAGTTCCTCGATGAAGAGGCTGCAGGCCCTCATCATGGAACAGATCTCCTCATCGAGCACCCGGCAGTTTTCTAGGGAGTACTCTTTTCAGAAAGAAGCACCAATCTATTTTTCTTTATTTGTACACAGTGTCACAACTTTGACCCAAAGGTCCAGAGCTATTTAGGGTGATTGGCGTAGTAGTCGGAGACTCATTGTAAGCATGATTTTCATTAGCTGTCACACTGATTGTAAGCATGAGCATGTGGAAGATTAGGTTAGTGCGAAGCTTACCTTAAACCCTACCGTCGCCGTTGAAATGAGGCGAGCGTCGAGGGAACCGTGGAGAACGGCGGGGAGAGACGTCGCGCCGTCCGGCCTCCTCTTGCGGTGGGACAACGAATACTCTTGTGGCTCCGGCTGGCTCTGCACCCTCATGAACGGCAGACCGTACTCGATCGATTCATTATCCTCTGGGTGGTCGACCTTCGACCTGTACGCCCACCACCTCCGCCCGACTGTCACCTCGGGCGAATCTGTCTGCTCCATCACCCAGAGGAGATACTCGATGAACTCGAAGGACTACGGCGTGACTGCCGTCGAGGAGTACATGTACATCACCGCCCTCATCACCGCCATCTCGCTCTTTCGCATACATTGCCACATGGCCCTCACCGTCCTTGAAATCTCCCACTCATTGTTAAACCAAGTAAGGATCTCCTTCAACCTGGCTAACTTTGCCTGGTCCCCGCCGGTGATCTGCCTGATTCGCTGGTGCATCCTCTCCATGGATGTCCTTCTGAGTGGTCCGGTGCTAGCTTTGGAATATGGGAGTTGAGACGGTGGTCTTGCAATAGAGAAGAGGGAGAGGCGAGATGGTGGTTTTGAAATGGAGATGATGGAGAGGAGAGGAGGTGGTTTTGCAATGGAGAAGAGGGAGAGGCGATACGGTCGTTTTGGAATGGAGATGATGGAGAGGAGAGGAGGTGGTTTTGCAATGGAGAAGAGGGAGAGGAGCATGCGGTAGCGATTTAGGATTGGACAAGAGGGCCGACGCGCTGTGACTGGATCAAAATCAAAATCAATTTACCCTTCAATTAAGAAAGCGACCCCACATTAACTAGTCTCCCTTTTATTCTGGGTCATAATTGACCATGATTTTTGCAAATAAAATATATGTTATACGTTGCAAAAATAATATAATTTGAAAGTACATTCAGATACGAACCAAACTTTTTTGTGACATGCATTCACATTTTGCTTGTCAAATACCATACGTGGTCAAACTTTGACCCAAAATACGCAAAACAAAAAAAACTTCCAAGACCAGCGCCCCTCTTCCGCTCTTCTCCTCTTAAACCACCACCGCTCCTCTCCTGTTCCAATCTAAATCCAGCGCCGCTCCTCTCCTCTTCCATTTCAAAACCACCGCCCTCCTCTCCTGTTCCAATCCAAAACCAGCATCGCTCCTCTCCTATTCTAATCCAAAACCATCACTGCTCCTCTCCTCTTCCATTGAAAAACCACCGCCGACGAGTGAAAGGTGCTATGGAGGAGTAGATCGATGGAGGAGTACAACCGATACGTGAGGATCGCAGACGGCGACCTTGTGAAGCTAGGTAGGATGTTGGAGATACAGTTTTGGTTTGACAATAAGGACCAACTAGCAGCGACAGTGACATCCATGGCCAAATATCTTCAATAGAGCGAAAAGGCGGCGATACTCCCAGAGGGAGTCACGCGGGAGTACATAGAGTTGCTCCTCTGGGCCATGGAGCAAACAGATTCACCGAATCCGGTCGTGAGGGAGCGGTGGTGGGAGTATTGATCCCAGATGGAGCATCCACTAGAGATTGAAGGATCGAGCATCTACAGGGAGCCGTTTGTGAGGGTGTCATGCGAGAGCGAGCCATTGGAGTCTTCGTCGACCGAACCCACCTGCAAGAGGAGAAAAGTAGTTGGCCCGACGATGCTTCCCCTCCATCCTCTGCCTCACCGTTCACATCGTCTCACAGGGCGGCTTTCTACTGCCAAGGAATAGGAGGGGACTACCCCCCAGCCCAATAGAAGGGCAGGTTGTGAATTGTCAGGAGGAGCTTAGGGTTGTCAGTATTTGCAGGTGTTGAATTGTCTTTGTGTTGTGTATTTTGAGAGTACTTTCAGATATCAATGTCTTTTGAATTTCAGATTTGCAGTATTGAGCATATGAATTATTTTACGAATTATAGAGATCTATTTTTAGCACTTAAAAAATGTAGTTTCATAGGAGTATAAAAGTGTAGACAATGTGATTCTTAGAGAAGAAACTGCAAGTTTCAGTTTCAGATAAGAAGCTGCAAGTTTAGTTTCAGATAAGAAACTGCAACTTTCAGAGGTAGAGCATTTATATTAACACGGCCTTTTCAAACAGAGTTAACATCATGTTGGAAGTTTTATTCATGGTCGAACATGGAACTACCAGCCAGTTAACATCATGCTGATAAACATTCATGCATAGCACATCTTCATATGATGCACAGTCAAAAATATATGCTATTTTCAAAATGCCCACACAATGTCGAGTGTGCGAAAAACAGAGAAAACGAGGGACAAAGTTTTGGCAAGTGTTGGACATGGTGTGCATAGATGACAATGGGGACCCACATGTCAATAAAGGCAGAGGCAAAAAATTTGGAGATATTTTCACTGCACAGGTGGAATCCCTACCAATGTCCTAGACTACAAGTTCGACAAACTTCCGGCTTGGGTCAGGATACAAAGTTACCCGGGATGGGCTTGCCCTCTGGATCACGCTGGGTCCTTGCTTGTTCCAACGCGAACCCGGCCGGAACAGCTATCGGGTAGTGTCACTTGGCCACTAGGCTAGTTTAGTAGTTTCGTTACTAATAAGGCACTTCCTCAGGTGGTCGGATCTCCTCCTGCGCCTTTGTGCGCTCGCCGCGACTCCGCTGTCTGCCGTTGTGAAGATGCTGAACAAACGAGAGGAATCTGGAGAGGACTGTACATGGAGAGGCGGACAGTCGGGAACCACCAGGTCTATGGCCGTACGCAAGCAAGTGCCTCATGGAAAAAATACTTCTTCCTAATGCTATACTGACATTGGGGCCCACGGGTTTATCAACATAGTTACATTTTTTAGGTTCTTCAAAGTACTTACTATAGGAGATAAATTCACAATGAAGCAGGGGAGCTGGCAGGTATCATTTATTATCACTGGGGCAGCAAGTATCAGCTGGGTTTTGGGCTGCCCCGTTTAGGCTTTGTTTTTTAACATGCGCAGGCCACGACATGCCGG
The DNA here is from genome assembly GCF_002162155.2 of Triticum dicoccoides. Taxonomy (NCBI): domain Eukaryota; kingdom Viridiplantae; phylum Streptophyta; class Magnoliopsida; order Poales; family Poaceae; genus Triticum; species Triticum dicoccoides. Next base: position 238,544,952 of record NC_041387.1, on the reverse strand, counting down.
TTTGTATTTTCTTCGGGGTCGTCATGTATCGACCAGCCTATGGACCTCCCATCTGAGGTTTTATTTTTCCTGAAACATCGGCAGCCCAATTTATGTATTTTTTTTGAAGAAAACACACATGTCTGTTCTATTTTTCTATATAAGAATAGGAACGCCTGGTCCAACTTATGTTTCCCTTCTAACTATATTATATATATCTAAATTATTTTATATGTTATTATATATTATTGTTATTGTCATCATATATTTAACCGATACCTACATATGTAAGAAAATAATATCCCACATCTTATTAACTTATAAAAATAATTTCTTAACAATATAATCCTGGATTTTTTTGGCAACGAAAATCCTGGTGATTGTGTACAAAAGCTTGGTAAGATTTAAGGACCAACGTAACAATAAATAACTTATTATGTAAATATATTTATAACAAAATGCTCAGCCCCTGTTTATTTTTTGATAAAATTGCTAGCCCAACCCAACATTATAATTAGAATCAGCCCAGCAAAATTGTGTATTTCGAGAAAGTGCAAATGGCCTGTAATTTTTTAGGGAAAAAATAAATGGGCCGCATGGACGCTACATTATTTGTTCACCAAGCCCAACTAATGGACTGTAATTCAAAAAAATATATCAAATTGACTGTAAATTCTACCCCGTAAAAAAAACACTGTAAATTCTGAAAAAACTGGGTTGAATACGTGCCACATTTTTGGAGGCTGACATGTGGGCATCGAAGCCAACGCAAGTCGTTGTCAACTTAGTCAAAAATGATTCTGACATCGTTAGTCGTTGGAGTTACATCCAACGACCAACATCCATCTTCAATCTCTCGTCTTCTTCGTCGAGCGCCGCCGGGACCACCTGCTCCCGCCTCCTACTGCTAGCACATCTGCTTAGCACGCTTCGCTATGAAGCGCTACTCCACTGTTGGCCAGGCCATCCCTCCACCCCTCCACACCTCCTGTTCTTCTCCACCGACTACCGAACCAAACCGCACTGGAACCAGTTAACCCTCGTACACCTCTCCGTCTGTGAGTCTACTCCCGCGTCTTCCCATCTCCGGCTCGTTGCTATCTGGGGCCTCGCCGTCGTCCACCACCTTGGATGCGCTCGGTGTGGAGTGGTCAACGTGGTAATGAACGACACCATCTGAAGTAGACTATGCGTGGAGAGGCTGACAGCTGGGTCCATGACCGCACGCAAGGAAATGCCTCCTTATTACACACAAAATAATGATTCCTCCACCTAACAGCTGGGACCCACCAGAAGGGCCTCTGTATTTCACTAAAAAAATGTTCCCCCACTGACAGGTCGGACCCACCAGCTATATCTTTGCACGCAAGGAAGTGCCTCCTTATTACGCACAAAAAAATGAATACTCCTTGCTAGCTGGGACCCACCATAGTGGGAGGCTGACTTGTGGTCCAACTAAGTTGACGGGGACGGAGGGCTTTGTCAACTTAGTCAATATGCGTGATTTGAGCTCTAGTGACCGTACGATGTCCATCCAACAGCTGTAGTGCTTCTTCAACCTCTGGTCTTCTTGCTCCAGCCGCCCAAACCAGCACCGGTCGTGCCGCATGATCTTGCCTCCCTTGGCCGGCTCTGATGCCGCGGAGGCCTCACCGCCACCTACTACTCCCACTGTTGGCCAAGCCATCCCTCTACTCACCCACACCCCCTGTTATTCTGTGGAGATGGCAGCCTCACACCGCAGTCGAACCAGTGAACCCTCATACTCTTATATGCGTGGGCATCCACTGCTACATCTTCCCCGGCTCCGTGTCGTCCCCTTCCTAAGCCTCCCCATCGTCCACCACCCTGGTGCTCTCGGGGCGGTGTGGTCAACGTGGTCAAGGAACAACTTCCATCAGAAGAGTACTGTACGTTGATAGGCTGACAGCTGGGTCCACGGCAGCCGCAAGAATTGCCTCCTTATTACACGCAAAATCATTATTCCTCCACCTGATAGCAGGGACCCACCGGACGGTCCATTGTATTTCGTGAAAAAACGTTTTACCCCTGACTGCTGGGACCCACTAGCTAGATCTTCGCACACGAGGAAGTGTGTCCATATTATGGGGAAAAAATGATTCGCCCCCCTGACTGCTGGGACCCACCAGCTACATCTTTGCACGCAAGGAAGTGCCTGATAGTCGGGACACACCTGGTCGAAGCATATGTAGCATTGTCATTCTTGTAGTGAATGTGTACGTACATACCGGTCAATTTAGAGGCGCGCACGTGTTGTAGTAGAGGCGCACACGTAGAATGTACACGTACGTACAATGACCAGTGTGCAAGAAATAAAATACGGCCACGTACGTACATACGGGCAGGGTCTCGAACACCTACTCGTGCATACATACGACCAGGGCTCGTGTACATGGCTGGGTCAGAACAAAGAAACAACATCGTCGTCGTGTTCATGGGGAGCCAACCGGCTGGGTCGGAAAGGAATGCATCGTCGTGTTCATCGGGAGGGCTTGGACGGAACAGCCGGTGGAAATGTGGCCTGGCGTACCGCACAACGGAGGAAACGGCCTTGTGTTCGACCGACCACGGTCAAAACAGGATCCTGTTCATCGGGAGGGGTCTGGCATACTGCAAAATGGAGGAAACAGACTTCTGTTGGACCTCCTACGGTCAAAACGGGGTACTGTTGATCGGGAGGGGTTTGGCGTACCACAAAACGGAGGAAACAGACTTGTGTTGGAGCGCTACGGTCGAAACGGGGGTCCTGTTCATCGAGAGGGGCGTGGCGTACCGCAAAATAGGACTCCACGGGATACTATTCATCTCCACCGTCGACCTCCTTGAGCCTCCACGGGCTACTGTTCATCCACCGTCGACCTCCTCCAGCCTCCACCTGTGACTGTTCATCCACGGGCTCCTACTCATCCAGCCTCCACCGCGCGCTACTCCACCGGTACTGTTCAACCAGCCCTCTCTACGGGCTCCTGTTCAACCACCCCTCCATGGGCTATTTTTCATCCAGCCCTCCATCGGCTACTGGTCAACTAGCCCTCCACGGAGTCGTCCTGTTCATCCAGCCCACCACGGGGTCGTTTTCACCCAGCCCCAACCGGCTCGATCGATCGGGGTCCTGTTTATCCATAGGCAAGACAATGGGGTCCTGTTCATCCACCCCCACCGGGAGCTGTTGATCCAAATCCCCCGAGCAACACTCACTGTTCATCTAACCCCCCAGCAACGCTAACTGTTCATCCAGAGGCAGCATCGATCGACTTCGGTTAGCAGCAGTAGTGAAGGAATCACTCGATCGCTCTGGTTCAGTAATGCGTAGCCTATAGTGAAATCTCTCGGGTTCAGTTAGGCGAACGCCTTGCTCGGGTTCAGTTAGAGCCCAACGCCTCGCACACACGCGCGTACGTGTATGAGAGAAACGCGCATTACTCGGCCCCCGACCACCCACCGTAACCGGGAACTTCACGAAATATTCCGCCTCGCTGCTACCATGGTTTTTTCCATCACGGCCGGCCCAAAGAATGTCATGCAGCTGCGTTTCCAGCCCGCCCAGGACAAAAAGCCCATTTTCTGTCATGATTTTTTGTCATAGAACTAGGAGCTCACCACATCTATGATGATACTGGGTTTTGTCACAATTATCGTAATAGAAGTGTCATAAGTATGACAGAAAAAAAAATTCGTTTGGCCCAAAATATCACGGATGTGTGTTTTTTATGTAGTGCCCTATGTGCCATCGGACGAGGTTGCGCCGGACCCCCAACTTTTGATTGGTTTTGGGGCCAGTACAATCTTTGTCTTTGGAAGTCGCTGCGGCCGGCGGAGAAAGACAGGCAAGTGGCTTTCAAGAAGGAGATGGCGGAGGAGGATGCCAGGTACCAGGCGGCCTGTGAAGCCCGTGATGCCGCCTAGAAAAAGGAGGTGGGAAGCTTTGGGGGCGGGTGCGTCATCGTGTGGAGGAGGTGTACGAAGACATGTACTTTGCGAGGAAGATCAAAGGCGCTAGGCGCCTAATCGCTGTGTGGAGGTGGGATGATAAGCTCCAGCGTGCCACCAATGAGGAGCTCCGGTGGACCCCCAACAAAATGGCAAGATCGTTCGCGCTCGTCCGCCTGCAAGAGGCATATCGGTACATCAAGCGCTACGAGGAGGAGGAGGCAGTGTACTTCCTCCATGCTGGGAAGACGCCACGCACCAGGGAGCTGCTAGTGAGTGGCGGCCGGAATACCGCCCCCATTAGGGATTATTAGTTTTAGTATTGTTCATTTTCAGTTTTATGCATTGTACCTAGTAGTTAAGTATCATCACGTATATGTGATGATATTATATATATTCTGTGATGAACTAATGAACAATTAATGTATATTATGGATTCCATTTTCTATCTATTTTTCTATACTAATTTGAATATAGCTGTTATCATCCACATATAAAGAATGGAAAGCGTATAAACACATTTTGAAACATAACATATAATAACGAAAAACCGAGTACACACATTGAAATAAAGTAATAAACAGAGCAATACTATGATTGCTGTGAATACATGGCTATCCACATCGAAACAACTGAACAAAATAAAACATGTCCATGTGACCATGACCAGAAGCCCTTGCCTACGGTAGCTCTTGGCTCTGCCAGAACTTGTGCAGGCGTTCGTCCAAGCGGTTGCCACGCTCATGGTACATCAGGAGCGCGATCTCGAGCTCCAAGTTGTCTATTTCATCGGAGAGCACCACCTCGAGGATGCGACGACCAAGTTCCTCTACTTCGCCTAGGTGGACACCTGGGCCAAGGAGGCGGTCGAGCCTAGGCCAGCGCGTTGGCATCGAGCGGGCTGCAGACAAGGCGAATGACGCGACCCATGCGAATAGCGTGGCGGGCGTCCGGTGCAAGTACGGCGCGGCTGGCCTCTGGTGCAAGTACGACACAGAGGGCCTGTGCCCACTCCTGGAGAGGAATGGGGTTACTGATGGGACGTGTATCCATCTGCGACGCCCTGTTGACAGCAAGCAAGCATCGATGGATCCGCTCTTGCTGTGTGGCGCGCCGCACCTCTCGCTCTATGATGCTCCAACGGTCTCGTCGTGCGAAGAACCACAGCCTACCAGCGCGGACGCGCCTATCTTGCTCTACGGCACGCCATCGATCATGTTGTGCAGCAAGCTGCAACCTCTCGGTGCTGACGTGCCAATCTTGATCCGCGGTGCTGAAGCGCCATACGCCAAGGGTCTGCTCAACCCTTGCGATGACGCACATCACGGTGTCGTCCATCGCTTTGCCGGGGAGCACTGCGGCCTCTACAAACCGTGGCGCCTTCTGGTTTTCCTCGTTGATGAGGTTGATGGCAGAGGCGGCACTTTGGTGGGTTGGCATGCTTGGAAAAGGTGGATGTGCTACAGGATGCGCTTGTTGCCTCCGTGCCTCGTGCGCCGCCTAGGTTTATGCACAGTATCGCTGGGTGGTGTGAAATAGGTGAGGAAATGGAGGGAAACGGCGGCGTGTTCATAAAACACCATCAATTAATAGAAACTTAGCATATAAGGAACATCAAGCTAGCACAAGAAGTAGATGATGATGAGATGAACACAGACCACACTAGGGAACCCGTTGGTGATGAATTCATCAACCGCAAACGGTTGTACACTAGCAAGCGTTTGCCCACCGCACATATGGCTTATTCCATCACAAACAGGTCAGATGGATCAACTGTATGCCATGTATCGCACATTGTCAAAAAGTAATGCGGTAGACCTTCTTTAACATGTGTTCAAAATAAAAAAACAAGGACCTCGAGGTTAAATTAACTCATGGGATGGGTCATATTAGTCATTTAATTTGACAAATAAGACCCATCCATCCGTTAATTTAACATCATCACAACTTCCCATCCAGTCAGCCATCTGATGGCTGCTCCAGCCCGAGCAAACTTAACTTGAGAGTTCTCTTACATGAGCTATTGGTGGAACAGCTAGTCCTTGCTGATATAGGATGCCTCTTTGCATTCTTATGGCGTATCCGGATGACCGCCCGTCCCCCAATGGCCAATAGATGTTGTGTGGACAAAGCATATCACATACGTCTTATTAGAAGCAATCGTCTGTGTTATTATTGGTCTTCGCACACATTTCTGATTACAGACCTATTTGCCGCATATTACACACATCTTGTTATATTGAACCATTTCTGTTCTCTTGTCTCAACGGAAACACTTCATCCGAGTGAACCGCATGCCATATATCGCACACACCTTGATCTGGCTTACCGTTTCTTTTGTGTTGCCTAATCACAAACAGTTCATCCGAGTGAACCGTATGTTGTATATTGCACACACCTTCATTTGGCACCCCATTTCTTTGTTCCTCCTCATCACAAACAGTTAATTCAACTAAACCGTATGCCCTACATCGCACACGCAACCAAAATCTGAACCATGTTTGATGCATCCATCATCCAAATGTTTTGCACCTTTTTGATGGGTTTTTACACCACTGTTTGCGATTATTGCATCACACACAGTTTCGTCGAAGGGTCTCTGATCGCAGTGTCACGTTAGTAGCATCCTGCAGTAGTGCCTGCTGTCAGAGGCTAAGAGCCAGTGTTCAACCCATTTTGCATATGGGAAAATGAGATGTCCATGAATATCAGTCAAGTCAAGAAACTCAGAAAGATTGTTAGGATGAAGAAACTAGCGAGGAATAACAACAAGATCTTTGTTTGCACAATTAAGAAGACATCAGTCAACTATAGGATGGTACTAACTCTTTTACCTTGTTTTTACCCCTTGCGCCATTTCAAAATTTATAACAACGATTTATGTATATCTTTGTTTTCAGTACTTTTCAAAGCAGTTCACAGATGATTACCTCTCAAACCACCTGCATGGTCAAGAGGCGAGGAAGGTATTCATTCAACACCCACAGTATAATATTGAAGTCTTCCTGAAGGGGACAAAGGTTGGGCGGGCAATTATCCACAACCACAGGCCTAAAGTTGCAAGGACGTTCAACATCACTGAAGCCTCAATATTCTCCATCCACTTTAGCAGTTTACCAGATGAGATCCATTTGTACCGTGTATGATGCTACTTTCCAAAGGTTTTTGATGTTGCATGTGAAACTTGGTGCTGTTGTGTAATGGCATAACTGAGTGCCGAAGCTATGTGACATAATTCAATTATGAAATCCATGTTGTTATTATACGAATATGAAATATCTAGTGTGTTCTATAAGAAATATCAATTTTATTGGTACTTGGATTATCAATAATAGGCTAATTACCCTGCTTATTGGGGTTTTCTATTGCAGACGGTTACTCAGACAGCACCATGGGCGATGAACTCAAACAACCCACACGGTTTCTAGAATGTAGGCATGTTCGATCAACTAACAATCACACATGGCTTTTGGCAGAGAACTGTTTGTGTTAGGCCACCTTGCACAAATATTTCTACACAAAAAAGGTGTGTGATATACATACAAACGGAAATGTTTTTCTTGGATTCACCGTGTGCGATGTACATACGAACAGAAATAATTGGGTTTCGATACCCCGCCAAATCACACACGATCTCATTTTGCCCCATCCTATGTGCCGGGAGGGACTATTCCCGACGGTTTCTGGGTCGTGTGGGAAGGACCCCCTATCGCCCACACTCACTTGGCGACGGTTCCAAACGCCGTCACAGAAAGGGGTTAAAAACCATTTGTATAGAAGGTCTCTACACTAGTGATAATGCAATGCTAGGTGTTATAGACGGAGCAGGAAAATATCTAGGAATGTTTTCCTGGCTTTTGGCCTTTATCAGACAGATGATCTGGAGGGAAAGGTTTTTAACCCCTTTCCGTGCCAGGATTTCAAACCATCACCTAGTGAGTGTGTGCGATAGGGCGTTCCTTCCCACACGACCCAAAAACCGTCAGGGATAGGGAGCCATGATGCAGATGCCTTGCCAAATGTAATTGTATGCAATTCAAAACGTACCAAATTCTGTCACACGTGAGGGATCGATGATTAAACATTTCTAATGATGCAGTGAAACCAAACAGTGTGTCGTAATGAACTGTTTGGGAAATAGTATCTAAGGCACACAAGCCAACATATGAACTATGTGTGATATGTGCCCCATCGCACACGAGTTTTCTGCAGAACTCGTCTGCCATGCATGACACCATCGCACACGTTTCTGAACAATTTCCATGTTCGGTAATGTTCTATCACAAACGGTTCAACAACCACTTCACACACATACAAGTGTTGCGGACCATTTTTGATTTGTTGTGTATCACCGACAGTTGCGGTAGGAGTCATATGTGCTTTTCGTTTGGGATCCCACACATTTCCTGAAAAATTTATGACTAGGATTGTATTTTACATTGGGCACGGTTTACTCTGAGCTCCCGTGTGCGAAAATGTGGTATCACAAACGGTTCCAGAGCCCCTAAGCACACGTAGTAGTGCTGCAAATCATCTATGATCTGCTGTGAATTACCTACGGTTCCGCTATGATTGACGTATGCTTTCCAATGTGGATCGCACACACTCATTTAGTTGAACCGTGTGCGGAGCAATTGCCAGGTTAAAGAAAAAATATCCCATTTGAATCCGCATGCAAAAAGCAAATCTGCCACAATATGCAACTGGACAAATAGTGTCCACAGGAAGAACATTCATCAGATTTTGCAACAATTGCATTTTAACAAATTGTAGCTAAATTCCAATGATTTGCCGACTTATATATGCAATACATAACTAATCATAGTGTACGAAATACGAAGACCTCATCAGATGGAAAACAATGGATCCATGCATATATGTTTAGCGGCTATCTCTTACTCAATGTTTCAGGAGAAGGCATGCTGACATCTTCATTATCACAAGTGGGATTGATGAAGTGATTCAGGAAGAAGTCACTGATAATTCTCCGAACCATCAGCAATTCACCAGCGGGGAGTGGTTCTGGGGTCCTCGGTTCTAAGATGAGATGAAGTGTTTTTAAGATTGGAATGTGACATATGAGTGGAGTAGAAGATATTAGTTAAGGTAGACTTACAGGTACTCATTCACGAGCATCTTCACAACTATCAGCAGATTTGCAGATGGGGATCATGTGTCTGCAAACATAGTATCCACAAAGGTTGGTCCCTGCTTGTTGCTGAGGACACTGAATTTTCTTTGTCATGATTAGTCATGTATTTGTCCTGCTAGTAACAACCTAACCAGTGTTAGATGTATTTATTTTTATTTGCATTGAAATAGAAAGATCTTTATTTAGAATGTTTAACATTTGACTAGTGTAAGAAAAGGTTTTTGCACACTATTGGATACATTTTCCAAAAATAATGGATTTCGGTGTGTTACTAGAGAAATGATCGCGTGCTGCAGAGGTAGTTCCCTCTTGAACATGTTCCCGGGTTTAGTTTTCCACAATGGAACACACTGCAAATGAAGATGAATTTTGAGAACATCAATTATTAAACCTGATATGAATGCAAATTACTTTCTACATCATAGAATTTAGTACCTATCCATGAATTGCTAAAGAAGCATCAGATTGTAAGCGTTTATTGACTCTCTGAAAGAATCCATGTAGTAAACTATGTTCTTTTTTTGAACAGTGAATTCCAAGATCAAGTGATTACTACATATTAAGAAAGCCATGAACTTACGAGTTATGTCGAAGTCTGAGAGACAACCAGTGTATGCGTGGTTGTTTATTTGACTTACCATTTATGATATGGCCAGAGAAATGGTTTTGTATGGCATGTGTTTTCGAAGATACGGGCGACCATGTTAATGGCCCAGTCACGTTCATCCTTAACATGTAATGTTGTGCCATTTGCTAATGCAAGATCTATGAAATACACACTCTCCCTTTTTCTTCTCTGCGTGTTCAGTCCCCTGAGAGGTATAAAATGCAGTTAGTTGTTTATCATTTACGGCCTTGTATGGAGAAGTTGATCAGAGTTTGTTAAGTACTTACGAAATCAAGTATCTAACAAGAGTGGCATCGAGCTCGTTGAAGTTGAATAAGAGATGTAAGTCCTCAAAACTCATACTGATGGAACCAGGATCGTGTACTGATCTCTGTTGTAGTAGACTAGCAGAACATGATGACCTGCTAACATTTGATCCATGCAACATTTAGGTAAATCGCGGCAACTTGAGTTGCACTCATCAAATTATTTGCCAACAAGAAATGGTTAACCATGTACCTAATTGCGTGCTTTAGGTACGTCAGCTTTATTTTTATCAAACACCAAATCAATTTCTGTATAATTCATGCTGTCAGAAATAATATTACTCTTTGATTCGAACAACTTGCTATTAATTTGGTGCTGGACAATGAGTGCTTTATGTAAGAGGCAATCGTTCTCATTCCTGTTTGCTCTTTAGGCGCGTTTCCTCATGGGTGCAACCTTTCTGCCCGCTTCCTTCTCGGTACTTGAAGCATTTCTGGTACAAGGTCTGGATGGCTGAAAGGTAGACTGCCGAGAAGACGCTAAAGCTTCGACGGACTGCTTAGCAGACGATTTAGCTATGCTGGAGTGCTGAGCTGGCGATGCTGCTATGACGACATGTTGGGCTGTAGGAGCAGAGGCATCAGTCTGCTGATCATGCGTCGAAGCTATGTCGGGTTTCTGCGCAGGTAGTGTGTCACACCTTGATTTTCATGCCACAACACTTAATCTAATAAATCATGATAAAATATGGTTTGACAAAAACTTTTGCATTATTTGGCTTTTACTTGAATTGGATTTTTGTTTATGGTTTCAAGTGCTCATGAAAGCCATATTATAGCTTCACCTTCTTTACTTCATCTCCTTGCTCCAAACTTTTGCCCCAATGATCATGACATGTGTATAGTATAGTATAGAATTTTCTTCCTAAAATAATTTGGCCAAAAACTATTTTTCTAAATTTAGTTTTCCAAAAATCCCTGAATTGAGGTTTGCACTACAAGTACTTGATTTGGGGTATGAAAAATCTTTCAAAGGTGTTTAACTCCTATCAGGTATATGACTCCCATAAACCACAAAAATACAATTTTAAAAGTTATTTTGCTATTGTATTTGAAGGCTTTTTCTTTATGCTAGAAATGCTCTTTAATAAGTCAAAATTATTTTTATGCTTTAAAAATATTTGTGAAAATTAAGGGAAACTCGGTGGACATATATTGTCCATATATAAGAGTTTCAACACATGGTCATGTTCAAAATATTGGCCAATTCCTCAAAAACATTTTCTGGATATTTCAAGATTTTTAAATATTTACAAAGGAAATATTCTCTAAAAATTCCAAGAAAATACCAGCATGTCACATATGACATATTGGATGGTCTTGCCAAGCCTCATGTCTTGGAGAGCAAGATAATATCACCAAATCCCCTCAAAACCATTTCTGTCCATTTTGGAGTTTGAGCAACTTTACATTGCCAAACATGTCCAAATGTTCTCAAACTTGGTGCACATGCTCAAATGGTCTAATTATGCATATAGACAAAATGGCACAAGTTGGAGAGAATGATATCTTGATCAATGTGCCTCAAAACCCTATCTGTCCAGAATCAAATTTGAACAACTTTACATTGTCAACTTTCTTCTTTTGCTCTCAACCTTTGTGGAAATGCTCTAAACCCTAAATGATGACACTACACCAAGTGGTGCATCAAGGAGAATAGTTTTGCATGACTAGATCTTGGAAAACTCATTTTTGTTGATTTCTAGGGTTTACAAAAGTTACATTGTCAACTTTGCCCAAATGGACTCAAATTTGGTACGCTACCGGCCCCCTCCAGAACCTCTCTCCCCTCCCCACTATGAGCTCACCCGAGCGCGTCCGTGCACCCTGCCCACAGTGCACCGCGGCCACGCCCATATAAGCTAATCCCGACCTCTTCTCTGGCCTCTCCCTCTCTCCCGCGCACCCCCCAGACAACATCCTTCTCCCTCCCATGCTCTCTTTCCCTCTCCATGGCCACCATGGTCGTCGTCTGCCTCCGCCGAGCTCCGGCGAACTAGAGCCTCCCCTCCTCTCCTTTGACCACCAGGAGAAGCACCGCAAGCTAGCGGAGCCCTCCTGATCCTTCTCCCCCTGCCGTTGTGCCCATGGCGTCGCGCCGATCCACTCCCGCCGCCGCCTGCCGGCACCAAGGCCGCCGTCGCCCCAGATCCTCCCAGCTCGCGTGAAGCCCCTGGATGGATGCGGCTTGGCGTCCCGAGTCCGTCGCTGCATCGAACACCACCGGGGACGGCCGGAGTCGCCGGGGGTAAGCGCGGGTGCGCGCTTGGCCTCGCCTCCCCTGACGCTCCTATGACTTAGGCGTGAGGTAGGGGATGACCACCCCACCAGCTGGCAGGGGTCCCGCCTATCAGTGGCAGAGGCGACCGAGCTGGCCCGCCAGTCCGGTTAAGTGGACACGACTTCGGGCCGATCTGCTTGCCCCGCTTGGTGGCTGAAAGGATCGAGAAGAGGTGTCTAGAGGGGGGGGTGAATAGACTCAAAGTAAGAAAAGTTGTAGTTTTTAATCTCTTTAAGTTCAAATGGAGTTTTTTCACAAGTTTTAACATTCACAATACATATCAAGCAAGCATGACAAGAGTATATGAGCAGCGAAAAGTAAAGCATGCAAATTGCAAGAATGTAAAGGGATGGGATTGGAGTGTGCAAATGCAATTTGGAGACACGGAGATTTTTTATCCGTGGTTCCGATAAGTGGTGCTATCATACATCCACGTTGATGGAGACTTGAACCCACAAAGGGTAACGGTTGCGTGAGCCCACGGAGGGCTCAACCCCTGAAGGGTCCACGAATAAGCAACCTTGTCTATCCCACCATGGCCGTCGCCCACGAAAGACTTGCCTCACTAGGGTAGATCTTCACGAAGTAGGTGGTATCCTTGCCCTTACAAACTCCTTGGTTCAACTCCACAATCTTGACGGAGGCTCCCAAGTGACACCTAACCAATCTAGGAGACACCACTCTCCAAGAGGTAACAACTGGTGTGTCGATGATGAACTCCTTGCTCTTGTGGTTCAAATGATAGTATCCCCAACACTCAACTCTCTCTCACAGGATTTTGATTTGGTGGAATGAAGATTTGAGTGGAAAGCTACTTGGGGAAGGCTAGAGATCAAGATTTATGTGGTTGGAATGGAATATCTTGACCTCAACACAAGTGTAGGTGGTTCTCTCTCAGAAAATGTATGTTGGAAGTGCAGGCATGTTCTGATGGCTCTCTCCACGGATGAAGAGTGGGTGGAGGGGTATATATCGCCCCCACACAAAATCTAACCATTACACACAATTTTCCAAACTCGGTGGGACCAAATCGTGAAACTCGGTCATACCGATTTAGTTCATAATGTTGCCGTTAGGAATTTCGGTGGGACCGATATGATCAACTCAGTAGGACCGATGTGCTAGGGTTAGGGTAAAGCCTCAACTCGGTTTGACCGATTACGCAAACTCGGTGGGACCGATTTGGGTAATGATCGAAACAGAGAGTTGGCCAGGCAAACTCGGTGGGACCGATGCCATACCTCGGTGGGACCGAAATTATTTCAATAGGCAATAGAGAGTTTGCAATCCCATCTTGGTGAGACCGAGATCCCATCGGTGACCTACTTGATTAGGATTTCTGGCAGTAGCTATGTCAAGAGAACTCGGTGGCGCCAGATAGAAAGATTCGGTGGGGCTGAGTTTGACTCTTGGTTTGGGACATATGTGGATGTGAGAAAGTTTTTGAGGGCTTTGGAGCATATCACTAAGCACTTTGAGCAAGCAAGCCATTAAGCAACACCTCATCCCCTCTTAATAGTATTGGCTTTCGTATGGACTCAATGTGGTCTTGGATCACTAAAAGTAAAATGTACAGTCTTGTGCTTTGAGCTTGAGTCAATCCTTTGTCCTTAGCATCTTGGAGGGGTTCCACATTCTCTCCATGCCACTCCATTCTTGAACTTATCTGAAACATACTAGGTAAGAGTATTAGTCCAACAAGAGATATTTTGACATTCATTACCAAAATCACCCAGGCAGCACTTGTGCTTTCAATCTCCCCATTTTTGGTAATTGATGACAACATACATCAAAGCTTTAGATAAAGATATAGAGAATAACGAGTAAAGCTTTGGAAAGACATGTAACATGCATAGGCTCCCCCTACATGTATGCAATCATGTAAATATGGAATACAGGAGCATGTGAATGCATAAGCATGAAAAATTAAGCAATGTGTTACATGTATCCATGCTATATGCATCAGAGAAAATCATGTGAATATAGGAAATGTACCTTCATGCTCATGAGTCCTTCTTGCAAACAGTATGTACATTAGCAAGAAATCCTCATACACATGACTATGATGCATATACTTACCTTGTGGTCTTGAGTTGGCTTAGGAAGGAATGGACCTGCGTAAACAAGGTTAGATAACACAGATATACCTACTAGCAAGAGCAAACAAAAGAAACCAGAAGAGTACCAAGACTGGGATGACATGTAGAGAGTGAGTACTGAGTACCCCATTGGATATAGACATGTCCCCAAAGGTAGAGATGTGACTTGAATTCAAGGATTTCCTTCCCGTAGATGTCTTGCTCCCCCTGAATCTAGCATGGGATACTAGGAGAAGATAGGGAACAGAAAATCAGAGCAAAGAAAAGAAACAGAGCTAATGCAAACAATCAAATATGAACATGTCTTTCCCCTCTTAGACATGTGACTTCTCTCCTCTTGAACACCAAGCATCTGGGTCTTTTGAAGTGATACTTCTATCTCCTTGTAGAAGAACTCTCTCTCCCCCTGAGTATTCTCCCCCCTATAGAAATGATTAAGCTTTGATGTGATCTCTCTCTCCCCCTTTGACATCAATTTCCAAGAAGGGTCCTTCTGGATTTTTGTTACAAATGGGTTTGGTCCTTGAGTCACAGAACAAAGCAGCAAGTCGAATATGATGCTGGTAGAGGACAAGAATCATTGTGTGGATCAAAAAGAATGCAGGAACAAGTGGCAAGCTGTCTTTCCTGTAGTGAAATCGGTGGCACCGAGTTGTGTGCTTGGTTGCACCGAAGGAATTCGGTTGGACCGAAAACAGCAGACCGGTGTGACCAAGTTCATCACAGAGAAAACACTTGTCACGTCAGCTCACTAGTCAAGTAAGATCTCACCAGGATTTACAAGGAATTAACTAAAAGATTTGCAAAGAATTGGATGCAGGGAATGCAAAACAAAAAGAAATAGAAAAGAAATATAGATGGAGTTTTTTTTGAAAGGCGAAACAAATATGCATGAGACAAATACAAGAGCGCAGAAAAGAACACAAGAGAACTTCATCTAGAATTGGTTGGTGACAGTGTCACCTATGTTAGAGTGTATTGACTTAGGAGTCAAGTGAGATCACTTGATCATAGGTCATACTCATCGTTTAAGCTCAAATGGGGTTACCATTTTTTGTTTAAGCATTTTGGTGTATTCACATCTTGTTGAGTTGCTTTGACTCATGACTTCGAGTAAAGCTTCGCTAAGATGGAATAACATACCATGGGTGGTGGTGTTGCTTGTGATCATGTAGTTGAACTTGTGTGGGTTGCTCAAGGTTGATGTAGCTCATCAAGAGTTGGGAGCTCCACTTGGAATTTGAGTTCATCTACCTACATGGATTAGTCTTGCAAGGAAGAGCACTTATGTATCCAGAATGACAATCATAAAAGTCAATATATAATTTGTCAAAGGATATGTTTGAAGGGTTTCGTGCTTCCTTGTCTTCAACCACCATTGTGTAGAGACTTGGTGATGTAGAAATTTGCTCAAGATGTGAGTAGGTTGCAATCTCATAGATTTAGATTCATCAAAGTATCTACAAGTGTTAGATAGCATGTAAGGGCGCAAATATATCCAAGACATATAAATAGCAACATGAAAGAAATATCAAGTATTAGTCGAAGGCTCATGCCTTGCATGTATCCAAATGGAGTTCCTACTCCAAGTTTGAAGCATCAATGATGTTCAATTCACCTCTCAAACAGCAAAAGACTTTCTCATGAAGAGGTTTGGTGAATATATCCACTAATTGCTTGTCAGTGCGAACATGCTTAAGATCAATGTCCCCTTTGGCAACGTGATCTTGAATGAAATGATGACGAACTTCAATATGCTTTGTCCGAGAGTGTTGCACGGGATTGTGAGTAATCTTGATAGCACTTTCATTGCCACAAAGAAATGGAACATGTTTCACATATATCCCATAATCCTTGAGAGTTTGGGTCATCCAAAGTAATTGAGCACAACATGAACCAGCGACAATGTATTCCGCTTCGACAGTGGATATGGATACCGAGTTTTGTTTCTTGGAGGACCAAGACACAAGAGATCTACCAAGAAATTGAAAAGTACCCGAAGTGGACTTTCTATCAACCTTGTCTCCGGCATAGTCCGAATTGGAGTAACCAACAAGATCGAAAGAAGACCTCTTAGGATACCAAATGCCAAAATTTGGTGTGTGTATTAAGTATCTCACTATCCTTTTCACAACCTTAAGATGACATTCTTTAGGGGCCGCTTGATATCGTGGACACATGCACACACTTAGCATAATATCGGGATGAGAGGCACATAGATATAGCAATGAACCAATCATGGAGCGGTAAACCTTTTGATCAACCGGTTCACCATCTTTGGTCAAATCAAGATGTCCACTAGTAGGCATGCGTGTAGTCATACCTTTGCATTCTTGCATATTGAACTTCTTGAATAAGTCCTTGGTGTACTGTTTTTGGGAGACAAAGTTACCTTCGTTAGTTTGCTTGATTTGCAAACCGAGAAAGAATTTGAGTTCACTCATCATAGACATCTCAAACTTCTCCGACATTAGCTTTTCCAAACTTCTCACTAAAGTGAGGGTTAGTCAAACCAAATATAATATCATCAACATAGATTTGGCACACAAATAGTTCTCCATTAACCCTTTTAGTAAAAAGAGTAGAATCATTTTTTCCAATTTCAAAGCCTTTTTCAATGAGGAACTTGGTCAAGCCTTTATACCACGCTCTAGGAGCTTGTTTAAGACCATAAAGAGCTTTGTGAAGTTTGTAAACATGATTAGGTTTCTTAGGACTGACAAAGCCGGGAGGTTGCTTAACATAAACTTCCTCCTCTATTTCACCATTTAGAAAGCACTTTTAATGTCCATTTGGTACAAGGTGATATCATGGTGATTAGCATAGGCAAGTAAGATGCGAATGGACTCAAGTCTAGCAACGGGGGCATATGTCTCACCATAGTCCATACCTTCGACTTGAGTGTAGCCTTGGGCGACGAGACATGCTTTGTTGCGAACTAGTTGTCCATCTTCATCTTGCTTGTTGGGAAACACCCATTTGGTACCGATGATGTTGTGGTTGTTGTCAGGCTTCTCGACCAATGTCCACACTTGGTTTCTTTCAAAGTTGTGTAGTTCTTCATGCATGGCGTTTATCCAATCCGGATATTCCAAAGCTTCTTCAACCTTCATAGGTTCAATGCTAGAGATGAATGAATAATGTTCACAAAAGTTAGCCAAACGAGATTTTGAGAGAGTGATTCTCCTGGTTTGGATATCATTGTAGATCTGCTCGGCGGGATGGTCTTTGGCGACTCTTGCTCGATCTCATGCAAGCTTTGGCTTGGATCTGGGTGGAACATCTTCTTCATCGTGTTCTTCTTCTTGGCCTTCTTCATTGTTGACGTTGTCGTTCTCTTGTCGTGGTGGAGCAGGAGGTTGTTGATGTTCATCTTGGTGTACTTCCTCATTTTCTTCGTCTTGTTGTGTCCTACTTGTGGATGCTTCCGTATCAACTCTTGGTTCACATTGTCATGAGGTGGAAGCTTCCACTTGGACAGACGAGGTACTCTCCTTCACCTCCGTTGGACGAATCTTGCCAATAGAGAAGTCTTGGATTGCTTCCGAAGGGTCTTTCTCTCCTACATCAATTGGCAATTGCTCTACTTGCGAGCAATTAGATTCATCAAACTTCACATCTACCGTCTCTTCAACCTTTCGGGTGAAATTATTGTAGACACGGTAAGTGTGAGAGTTTGAGCCATAACCAAGTAGGAAACCTTCATGAGATTTAGGAGCAAATTTAGAACGACGATGCTTATCAAGAATGTAGCACTTTGAGCCGAATACTCGACAGTATCCAACTTGGGGTTTGTTACCGGTGAGGAGCTCGGATGCCGTTTTGCCGAGTAGCTTGTGAAGATACAAGAGATTTGTTGCATGACAAGCTATCTCTACTGCTTCCGCCCAAAAGTGTTTTGGAGACTTGTACTCATCAAGCATCGTTCTTGCCATCTCAAAAAGAGTCCAGTTCTTCCTCTCAACAACTCCATTTTGTTGAGGTGTGTACATAGCCGAGAACTCATGTGAAATCCCTTCTTTGTCAAGAAAGGTGTCCACATTTGTGTTCTTGAACTCCGTTCAGTTGTCGCTGTGAACCTTCTTGATCTTCACTTCAAATTGATTTTGGGCCTTCCTAGCGAAGTTTTTGAAGATCTTTTGGACCTGTGATTTATCATCGATAAAGAACACCCACGTAAATCTTGACAAATCATCAACTATAACTAGACCAAAAGAATTTCCACCGAGACATTTGTAAGTGTTGGGACCAAAAAGATCCATGTGAAGTAGCTCGAGCGGCCTCCTCGTGGTCATGATGTTCTTCATAGGATGCCTTCCTCCAACCTTTTTACCTGCTTGACAAGCGCTGCAAAGTCTATCCTTATCAAATATGACATCGTTAACGCCGAGGATATGATTACCTTTAATAAGCTTGTCAAGGTTTCGCATGCCCACATGACCTAATCGTCTATGCCACAACCAACCTTTAGAAGATTTAGCAATTAAGCAAGTTCTAGGTTCAGCCTTTTTAGTGAAATCAACAATGTAAAGATCACCTCTATGTATACAGGTAAAGACCATTCTATGATTGTCTCTTCGAAACACTTGGCAATCTACTTCAGTAAATAGGACATTGAAACCGAAATCAGCAAGTCTAGATACTGAATGTAAATTGTACCCAAGAGATTCAACGAGCATGATGTTTTGTATGCAGCTATCATGTGAGATGGCCACCTTACCGAGGCCAACCACCTTACCCTTTGAGTTGTCACGAAAAGTGACATACTTTTGAGGGCCGTCGTTTTCAGCAAGCTCATGAAACATATCTTTATCTCTGGTCATGTGATCGGTACATCCACTATCAAGAACCCATTCCTTTCCTCCTGCCATGTATCCCCGAATATTTGCCATAATACCAAAATGTCTCATTGCATCATCAAGATCAAAGTCACTATCATCATCCTCATCATAGTATCCATGTTCAACATCGTCATATGATGGATCAATTCCTAGAGAGGGTGATTCATTAGAATGAGTTTGACAATGATCTTCTTTATGAATTCTAATAGCTTCGGAAATAATATTGCTAATAATTCCAACATCTCCTTTGGCACGCATAAGGTTTCTAAGCTCAAATAGATAATCACCAACCTTAGGATCATTGGAATTCATCTTACTCAAGGCAATGGACTTATGGAGAATTTCATCTAGATTTTGCAAGGAATAGTTTATAAAATGTTCCTCAAGAAATCTCCATATGGTGTAGGCACACTTAAGAGTAGGCAAGCAACCTATCAAGTTTCTAGGCAAACCTCTAGTGATAAGATCAACAGTTCTAAGATTGCGAATCATGTCAATTGACTCATAGAGGGTAGGATGCATAGGATCAACATGAGGTGCACAAGGGCTAGTAATGTACTTGTTTAAATGATACTCATTTAAAATCACAAGCATCTCATTTTTCCACTCATGAAAATACTCTCCATCAAGTATAGGCACTCTATCTCTAAGACTCCCCAAAGTAGACTCATCCATCTTCCTCCAATGGTGTTTAAACCAAAGCAATGGAGACCAAAGCTCTGATACCAATTGAAAGGAGCGAGAAGAGGTGTCTAGAGGGGGGTGAATAGACTCTATTTAAGAAAAGTTGAAGTTTTTAATCTCTTTAAGTTGAAGTGGAGTTTTGGCACAAGTTTAACATTCACAATACATATAAAGCAAGCATGACAAGACTATATGAGCAGTGGAAAGTAAAGCATGCAACTTGCAAGAATGTAAAGGGATGGGATTGCAGTGTGCAAACACAATTTGGAGACACGGAGATTTTTTATCCGTGGTTCCAATAGGTGGTGCTATCGTACATCCACGTTGATGGAGACTTCAACCCATGAAGGGTAACCATGGCACGAGTCCACGGAGGACTTCACCCATGAAGGGTCCACGAAGAAGCAACCTTGTCTATCCCACCCTGGCCGTCGCCCATGAAGGACTTGCCTCACTCGGGTATATCTTCACAATGTAGGAAATATCCTTACCCTTACAAACTCCTTGGTTCAACTCCACAATCTTGACGGAGCCTCCCAAGTGACACCTAACCAATCTCCAAGAGGTAACAAATGGTGTGTTAATGATGAACTCCTTGCTCTTGTGCTTCAAATGATAGTCTCCCCAACACTCAACTCTCTCTCACAGGATTTTGATTTGGTGGAAAGAGGATTTGAGTGGAAAGCTACTTGGGGAAGCTAGAGATCAAGATTTATGTGGTTGGAATGGAATATCTTGACATCAACACAAGTGTAGGTGGTTCTCTCTCAGAAAATGTATCGAGAAGAGGTGTCTAGAGGGGGGAGGGGGGTGAATAGACTCTAAGTAAGAAAAGTTGTAGTTTTTAATCTCTTTAAATTGAAGTGGAGTTTTGGCACAAGTTTTGACATTCACAATACATATCAAGAAAGCATGACAAGAGTATATGAGTAGCGAAAAGTAAAGCATGCAAATTGCAAGAATGTAAAGGGATGGGATTGGAGTGTGCAAACGCAATTTGGGAGGCTAGAGATCAAGATTTATGTGGTTGGAATGGAATATCTAGACCTCAACACAAGTGTAGCTGGTTCTCTCTTAGAAAATGTATGTTGGAAGTGTAGGCATGTTCTGATGGCTCTCTCCATGAATGAAGAGTGGGTGGAGGGGTATATATAGCCTCCACACAAAATCTAACCGTTACACACAATTTACCAAAGTTGGTGGGACCTAATCGTGAAACTCGGTCAGACCGATTTGTTCATAATGTGACCGTTAGGCATTTCGGTGGGACCGATATGATCAACTCGGTAGGACCGATGTGCTAGGGTTAGGGTAAAGCCTCAACTCGGTTTGACCGATTACACAAACTCGGTGGGACCGATTTGGGTAATGAGCAAAACAGAGAGTTGTCCAGGAAAACTCGGTGGGACCGATTGCATACCTTGGTGGGACCGAAATTATTGCAATAGGCAACAGAGAGTTTGCAAGCCCATCTCGGTGAGACCGAGATCCCATCAGTGAGACCGACTTGATTAGGGTTTCTTGCAGTGGCTATGTCAAGAGAACTCGGTGGCGCCGGATAGAACGATTCGGTGGGGCCGAGTTTGACTTTTGGTTTGGGACATATGTGGATGTGAGAAAGTGATTAAGGGCTTTGGAGCATATCACTAAGCACTTTGAGCATGCAAGCCATTAAGCAACACCTCATCCCCTCTTAATAGTATTGGCTTTCCTATGGACTCAATGTGATCTTGGATCATTAAAAGTAAAATGTAGAGTCTTGTGCTTTGAGCTTGAGCCAATCCTTTGTCCTTAGCATGTTGAAGGGGGTTCCCCATTCTCTAGTCCATGCCGCTCCATTGTTGAACTTATCTGAAACATACTAGGTAAGAGTATTAGTCCAACAAGAGATATGTTGACATTAATTACCAAAATCACCCCGGGAGAACTTGTGCTTTCAGTGGCGCCCTCCCACAATGCGCCTTCTGTGTCACACCCACTCCGCGCACGTGGCCGAGCCGTTGGGCTGGCCCAATAGCACCGACGCTATCCCTCGCCCGGTGCGCGTTGTTGCCGCCCAGGTCCAGCCCATTTAGGTGAATCTCTTTTCTTTTCTTTTTCTTTAAACTTGTAAAATCTCCCAAATATTCAAATAAGGTCCAAATTGAGTGATTCAATTTCCTAGTGTATCATAAATTCATTCTCTATCACCTGGTGCACTTTGCACATTTTCAAGAAACTTTGCCTTCACAAATAATTATGAAATTCTATTTTTCTATTTCCGTGATGAACTCTAGAAAATCACAAAGCCCATTTTGGATCCAAATGCCATGATTCAAATTCCTAGATACTAACAAATTCAAAACTTAGCTTTTGAACAATTTTCCCAAAACTTTTAATGCCACATCAAATATTGGTCCATTTCTCCATGTATAGACAACTTTGCAAATTCATAGAAAAATCATTTGAACTCCTAATCCAGTTAAACCAACTCCTAGGTGCTTCTAAAATTATTCCTTGTTAAATAGGTGTCTTTTCTCATTTTTCAAAATAATATTCCTGTACACTTCTTGCAAATCCACAAATCCCTTGATTCCATCATATTGAAATGTTCAGAGATATCCATAGACCAAATCCCAATGAAACCACTTTGGTCATTCCTCATATGACCAAAGGTATCCTAGAAAAGTCCAACTAACTTTTGTGAGCACTTTTATTTTTTCCTTGTTCTGTTGCTCATTGTGTTTGTTTCCGGCATTAGTTGAAGAAGTAGACGGAGTACTTGGAGAAGGACCAGAAGATTTGAAGACTCTAATGAACCAGACAAGCATCCCTTTGACCATGATGCACCTCTCTTGTTCATTGATAAGTTTTCCGTATGCATGATGATTTTGTGGATTATAAACTTGATATAGTCGTTGCATTGATGCATGCCCATTGATAATTGCATGTTCGTAGCTCTACCTTGTGCTAGAGAAGCGATAAAGAACACTTGATATAGAAGCATGATGTTGCATGTATGCTATGATCACCTTGGGGTAGCATTCTTTCGAAAACCCCACCGGGTGTCCCTAATGCCCGGGGGTGATGTTGAACTAGGTCACCACTTGAGGAAGAAGTGGTGTACCGGAGCAAGTATTTGTGTGTGTAAAAGGATGGATTAGATTTAAGGTATGGTTACCGTCCCAGCCAAACAAGTGCAACCACTCTACCACTTATTTTTTTAGAACGAAGACGCTAGACGCGTCCAACTTTAAATTAATAAAGGCCACAACAAGGCAGCGTATCAGACATAGACTCGGACAGACGAAATGAGCACGAAGGCTCAGGCCAGTGCCAACACAGAGTTCACGGAAGTTTAAGACCTGACCAAACGAAGAACGCAGTGAGGCAATTACATGGCTCTTAGCCAGAGCTTAGAGCACGCAGGATCGCTCGATCGCGGGGCAAAAGGACCACTATCATGACGAAGATGTGGAGAGAGGCTCCCTAGCCAAAACATAGACGTGTCGCAGAAGATCTTGGGCTTGCTTCAGTTTGTCAACATCCTTGCACCTCGCCTACGGACTCCACTACTGCAAGAATAGGTTGCATTTATAGATGGTGTTAGCCGGGTGCGTTGGGAACATACCCTTGATTGCTAGTTTGTTCCTGATGAGCCAAAGAGACCATGCCAAGGCTCCAAGACAGCTCCAAACCACGCGGTTGTTGCCTCCTTTAACAGAAGCGACGATGGCCACTAGGTCAGTGGCCGAGCGAGGATTCCAAGAGGTGTTAGCTGCAGCGCGGACCGCGCTCCAAGCAAATCAAGCTAACGTGCAGCGGAAGAAAATGTGGTTCGCATCTTCCGCAACATTGCACACCGCACACATACCAGTCAACGGGCCATTGCGTTTGGCAACGTTAGCCGAGGTGGGCAGTCTGTTGCGAAACAGCTGCCAAAAAAACACCTTAATCTTAAGCGGAAGGCGAGCGGTCCATAAGCCTTTCGGCACTAGGGAGGCCTGGCTCTGGCACAACTTTCGGTACAGAGATTTGACCGAAAACTTGCCGGAAGGGGCCAGGGACCACGCCACAATGTCCACGGACATGGAAAGCGACACCGGCGCGATGATATCAAACAAATCCGCTAGGTGAGCTTGTTCAGTTCCCGTTAACTCGCGCGGGAAGAAGATCGCTGGGGGGGGGGGAGGAGGCAAGTGCCGTGGCAACGCTCATCTCCGGGTGGACCACGTGAACATATAGGTCCTGGAATTCGGACTAGAGGGGTTGGGATCCCACCCAATGATCCAACCAAAACCGGGCCAAACGACCGTTGCTGATGGAGAACTTGGCTCCTAGGGCGAAGGCCGGTCGAACCGCTTGAAGGTCATTCCAGAAAGGGGAACGCCTCGCCACTCCTTCGCAAAAATTCCCAGATGGAAAGTACTTTGCATGTAGCAGATCAACCCACAGGCCCGTCGCCCCCTGCAACAGCTTCCATATCCACTTACACATCAGCGCAATGTTCAGGATTCCGGTGTTCGTGATCCCTAGCCCTCCCTGGGCCTTCGGACGACACACCGCATCCCATCGAACCATGTGATATTTGCGCTTGGGTCCCGCTCCTTCTAAAAATAAACGGGACCGGGGTGTGTCCATCTTGGCATGCACCCCTTCTGCCAAGAGGAATAGCCCCATAGAGAATTGCGGCAGCGAGGAGAGGCTCGCATTCGTGAGCACCAACCTAGCTGCGGAGGAGAGGAACTTTCCCCTCCACGGGTGTAACGCCCCGGATTCGATGCGCCAGGTGTCCGCCAGTTATTCGCCTTCATTGCCATGTCATTTGCTTGCGTGTTGCATTTTGCCATGTCATCATGTGCATTGCATTGCATACATGTTCGTTTCATGCATCCGAGCATTTTCCCCGTTGTCCCTTTTGCAATCCGGCACTCCTATGTCCTCCGGCGTTCCCCTTTTGTCTCCTGTTGCGAGCGGGTTTTAAACTTTCTCGGAATGGCTCGAGGTTTGCCAAGAGGCCTTGGTATAGCACCGGTAGACCGCCTGTCAAGTTTCGTGTCATTTGGAGTCCGTCTGATACTCCAACGGTTATCCGGGTAGCCGCAAAAGGCCTCTTTTGTGTGCAGCCCAACACCCCTCCAAAGTGGCCCAATAACCCATCCAAACCCCCTCCATGCTCTCGGTCGTTTGGAAGAAAACCGCACCCGATTTGGACTCTCCTAGCTCCCAGAATCTATAAATATGTGCACCCCCGGATTTTCGCGCAGTCCAAACCCTAGTCATCTTCCTCCCGCTGCCGCCGGACGCGTCCGTGACGTCCGAACGTGTCTGCCACGCTTCCCCCGTCCAACCGCAGTGCGCCACGTGGCCCCCGCGCGTCCCCGTAGCCGCCGGCCCGCTGGGCCCGGGCGCGGACCGCCCAAGCCCATCCGGCCGCGCCGCCGGCCCGCGCCTGCTCCGCCGCCC
>NC_041387.1:238491326-238519234 GCF_002162155.2 Triticum dicoccoides | reverse complement strand
TCGGTGCTGGACCCCGCCGCCCGCGCCGAAGCGCCTCGCCGCACCGCCGCCGAACCTCATCGTCGCCGCCGCCGCGCCTCCCTCCGCTCCGACCCGGCGCCGGACCCGCACCGCCTCGGCTCCTCCCCGCGCCGCCGCCGCCCGTCCGCGCCGACCTCGCCGACGAACAGCGCCGCCGCCCGCCTCCCGGTCTTCCTCGCCGGCGCGCCGTGCCTCGCCGGCTTGCTCCGCCCTGCCACCTCGTCCCCGACCTCTCCGGCGTCGCCCCCGGCCTTCCCCGTCCTCTCCGGCCGCCTCGCCGCCCCGTCTACGGTGATCTTCGGTTCGCGCGCCCGAAACCCTGGGATTCGGAGGTGATTTTCGTCTAAGTCGTGAAATTATTTGCATTTTTGTCCCCTGTTCATCGCATCATAACTTGTTGCATACTGCTCCGTTTCGTGCGTGTAATATATCAAAATGTCGTCATGATATGCTCTACAATTCTTTTCATTGTGTCATGCTTGTTTGAGTTCATCTTGATGCCCGAATCATCGTTGCAAGAGTGCTATATGATGTTAATCTGCTGAAACTATTATAACTTGGTGATTTGTCATTTTTGTTGCATTTTGTGTGTGCATCCTATGAGCATGAGCTCTACATGTGTTTTGAACTACATCATGCCATCTTGACAGGTGTGCCATCCATGTATTTTTCTGAGTCTTGTACTAAGTGCATCGAGCTTGTTAAGTAGGGTACTTGCTGTTGCTGTTTGCTAGGCTAAATCTGTTATTTTGTGATGCTATGTAAACCTGCTGCTACAAGTCATTCTATGCATAATCTGGAGATGATCACTAAGGATGATTTGTTATACATGTCATGCTCTATCTATCCATGCCCATGGTTGCATTTATACCGTCCTGTGCTCCAAAGTTGCTAAATAATGTTGCTGTCCGTTTGTTAATATTAAGTTCAGTTTTGCCATGAACTTTGCTAGTGGTCCATGCACCCTATGAACTTGCTATTTCAATGCTTAGCTTCACAAACATGTCTTATTACTGTTAGTCACCTTTACACACCATGCATTGCTCTGTGGGGAGTGGTATAAGCTCACCAACATGCATACTTATTGTTGTTCCTGCCATGCATGAATCTGTCATAACATTTGCCATGTTTACATGGGTGCCATCATATTTTCCGTGCCCTTTTGGCTCATGGTCAGTAAGGGACTTTTATTATATGAAATTAGTAGATTCATGCCATGCCTTTGTTTTCCATGTTAAGTTCCTGTAGCATGTTGTTTGATAGCTCTAAACACTGCAACTTGATGTTATTTTCTGCCAAGTCTGAAACTGTTATTATTTGCAATCTTGCGATGTGTTTTGGAGCATGTTCTAGTGATTTATGGAGATAGCTCATTGTTCATGTTTTGTCATGCTTTACCTGTACTTCATGCCCATGACTTTTTTATCATATTGAGGTGCTGTAGCATATTGTTTTGATGCTTGCTAGATGCCTAGTTGCTGTTTTGGACAGCTTGTCCTTTAAACTTGTATAGAGTGTATGTGTTGAACCGTTGCTCCGTTTTGAGTGTGCTCTATATGAAACTTGCTTAGAATTGCATGTAGTTTCATATTATCATGTTGAATCCTTGTTTTGAGGTGTTTGCTTGATGTTTGGATGCATTTTGCATCAATGCCATGTTTAACTTGTTTTGCTCATATCTTCTAGGCCGTAGCTCCGAATTAAATGAACTTTATATGTAACTTGACTAGAATCTCGTGTAGATCATCTTGGTGCATCTTAACTTGCTGTTTAACAACTTGAACATAAGGTTTATTCAGATCTGGACCAATTTCGAAACTTGCATATGAGGACTTACCGGAATTGTTATATGTTGTTCCCGGCCTCATTTAAACTTGCTTTGATGTGTTGCTTTTGTTTGCATCATCTCTTGCCATGAGTAGCTTCATGTAGTCTTGTCTTGCATCATGCTTGGTTGTGCATCATGTCATATATATGTGTGGTGTGTTTACTATGTTGTGTACTTCTTCTCGATAGTTCCCATTTCATTGCGATCGTGAGGATTCGTTCGTCTACGCTTGGTTCATCTCTGTGGCTTCGTCTTCTTCATGGACTCGTTCTTCTTCCTAGCAGGATTTCACGCAAGATGACCGCTACCCTGGATCTCACTACTATCATTGCTATGCTAGTTGCTTCGTTCTATCGCTTTGCCGCGTTACCTATCTCTTGTTGCTCAAGCCTCCCAAATTGCCATGTCAGCCTCTAACCTTTTTCACCCTTCCTAGCGAACCATTGCTTGGCTATGTTACCGCTTTGCTTAGCCCTCTTATAAAGTTGTTAGTTGTAGGTGAAGTTGAAGATTGCTCCATGGTGGACAGGATTATGTTGGGATATCACAATATCTCTTATTTAATTAATGCATCTATATACTTGGTAAAGGGAGGAAGGCTCGGCCTTATGCCTGGTGTTTGTTTCCACTCTTGCCGCCCTAGTTTCCGTCATATCAGTATTATGTTCCCGGATTTTGCGTTCCTTACGCGGTTGGGTGATTTATGGGACCCTCTTGACAGTTCGCTTTGAATAAAACTCCTCCAGCAAGGCCCAACCTTGGTTTTACCATTTGCCTCACCACCACCTACTTTTCCCTTGGGAGTAATTAACCCAAGGGTCATCTTTATTTTAGCCCCCCCGGGCTAGTGCTTATCTAAGTGCTGGTCCGAACCAGAGCCCTTTGCAGGGCCACCTCAGGGAAACTTGAGGTCTGGTTTTAGTTGTACGGATTGCTCATTCGGTGTTGCCTTGAGAACGAGATACGTGCGGCTCCTATCGGGATTGTCGGCGCATCGGGCGGCTTTGCTGGTCTTGTTTTACCATTGTCGAAATGTCTTGTAAACCGGGATTCCGAGACTGATCGGGTCTTCCTGGGAGAAGGTATATCCTTCGTTGATCGCGAGAGCTTATCATGGGCTAAGTTGGGACACCCCTGCAGGGTATAAACTTTCAAAAGCCGTGCCCGTGGTTATGTGGCAGATGGGAATTTGTTAATATCCGGTTTTAGATAACTTAACACCAGATTCGAATTAAAACGCATCAACCGTGTGTGTAGTCGTGATGGTCTCTTCTCGGCGGAGTCCGGGAAGTGAACACGGTTTTGGGTTATGTTTGACGTAAGTAGGAGTTCAGGATCACCTCTTGATCATTGCTAGCTTCACGACCATTCCGTTTGCTTTCTTCTCGTTCTTATTTGCGGATGATAGCCACCATACTTACTTAGTCGCTACTGCAACCTCACCACTTTACCCCTTCCTTACCCCTTTAATGCTTTGCTAGTCTTGATACCCATGGTAATGGGATTGCTGAGTCCTCGTGGCTCACAGATTACCACAACAACAGTTGCAGGTACAGGTTTTGCGATGATCATGACGCGAGAGCGATGTTTGCTTGTGTTGGAGTTCTTCTTCTGCTTCTTCTTTGTTTAGGGGATAGGTTCCAGGTCGGCAGCCTAGGCTAGCAGGGTGGATGTCATTTGAGTTTCTGTTTGTGTTTCATCCGTAGTCGGATGATGCTCTTATGTATGATGTTGTTGTATTCTTGGGGCGTTTGTGCCTTATGTATGTATCCCAATCTATTATGTAATGTTGATGTAATGATATCCTCCTTGCAAAAGCGTCTTCAAGATGTGCTTCTATCCTTGGTGGGACCTTCGAGTTCCTTTAGGATAGGGTCGCATCTTGGGCGTGACAAGGGGCATACCCGTTGTCGGTGTCAAAACCGGCGGATCTCGGGTAGGGGGTCCCGAACTGTGCGTCTAGGCGGATGGTAACAGGAGACAAGGGACACAATGTTTTACCCAGGTTCGGGCCCTCTTGATGGAGGTAAAACCCTACGTCCTGCTTGATTAATATTGATGATGTGTGTTACAAGAGTAGATCTACCACGAGATCAAGGAGGCTAAACCCTAGAAGCTAGCCTATGGTATGATTGTTGTTCGTCCTACGGACTAAAGCCATCTGGTTTATATAGACACCGGAGAGGGCTAGGGTTACACAGAGTCGGTTACAATGGTAGGAGATCTACATATCCGTATCGCCAAGCTTGCCTTCCACGCCAAGGAAAGTCCCATCCGGACACGGGACGAAGTCTTCAATCTTGTATCTTCATAGTCTTGGAGTCCGGCCGATGATGGTAGTTCGGCTATCCGGACACCCCCTAGTCCAGGACTCCCTCAGTAGCCCCCGAACCAGGCTTCAATGACGACGAGTCCGGCGCGTATGTTGTCTTCTGCGTTTGCAAGGCGGGTTCTCCTTCACGCTCCAGGTGTTTGCCGGATAGTGTCCGGTTGCTTCATAAATGTTGCGCTCCTTGGCTTCCACATCCAATAATGGCCTTCTTCCACGTGTTGTACAAATGCGAAAAGCCAGGGTATTCTTACGTTTTACCCCCTAGCTGCGCGAATAAGCTGCCTATAAGAGAGGCGAGGATTCAGATCCAAATCACACCATCCTCCTTCCGCAAGTACTCATCGAGGCGCATCTGACAAAAAATCCATTCCAACATGGACAGTCGACGCGGCTCCTCTTCTCGCGCTCCCAGTCCTCAGCCAGGAGATTGGAGGAGATGCTCAGTCCCGCATAGCGAGTTAGTAACGCTCCAAGCAGAGGGATACCTTCCCCTGGCCTTTATGGCTCCGGTTCGAGCCGGACTGGCCACCTACAAGGGTGGGAAGCAGGCAGAGAGCGTCCCCAATCCCTCCAAAGGAGAGCGGGTATGCTTTGTCCCCTACTTAATAAGGGGACTCGGATTTCCTATACATCCGTTTCTCCGGGGGCTCCTGGAGTTCTATGGACTCCAACTTCACCACCTCATGCCTGCCTCCATTTTGCACATCGCGGGCTTTGTAGCTCTTTGCGAGCTGTTCTTGGGCATCGAGCCCCATTTTGCACTGTGGAAGAGGCTGTTTTGCCTCATACCCCGTTCTCACGGGTGGTCGATATATCAAGTGGGCGTAGCCGAAATATGGCGCATCGCCGGGACCGGATATCTATCCGGAACCCCGAAGAAGGCGTCCGAAGACTAGCCTTCGGAGTGGTTCTATATGGAAGACGCCCTGCTGCCGGATCTAGTTCAGATCGGCCTCCCGGAGTTTAGCAACGCTCCTCTGAAGAAACACCTGAGTTGGCGCCCGCGGAGCCCTCAACGGGAAGATGATAGGAGCGTCCACTATCTGATGGGCTGGATACGGCTACTAGCCCATTCCGGATTAACCATGATTGGAGTCATGGCCACATGCATTATGCGAGGGGTGCAGCCGCTCCAATAGAGGGGCCACCCTATGTGGGATTTTAACGGGGACAATGATGCCTCCCGTCATGGCCGCACGGGGCCAGGATCGGCCGCCGATCTGGTGAAGATCCTGTCCGGCTTGTACAAGGGGGAGAAGGAGGACTTCCTATGCACGAATCCATTGAATGGATTCTCCATGAATAACCCTCGGAGCTGGGTAAGCGGACGCTTATATATCTGATCCGTGCTTTCAAAGGTAAGTGTCTTACTTTATGATTTCGACGCAGGAAATACGCCGGGATGTGGCGGGCATAGAAAGCCCAACTCCACAACCCGAGGATCCGGGAAGATCCCTTGATCCAGCCTCCGAAGAGGATCCGGACATAAAGGTGGAT
Organism: Triticum dicoccoides; assembly: GCF_002162155.2. Lineage (NCBI taxonomy): Eukaryota > Viridiplantae > Streptophyta > Magnoliopsida > Poales > Poaceae > Triticum > Triticum dicoccoides. Next base: position 238,513,556 of record NC_041387.1, on the reverse strand, counting down.
TTGATTGACGGGGTGTTCCACTAGCTGAGCATAGACAATGCTTTAGTCGCCATTACGGCTGACTACCCCGATTTATGTCCGGCTTCCCAGGTGAGTACGACCAAAGTCCTTACACCGTTACTTTTTTAATGCTTATTTCTGACCATCGTGTACCAATGGTGCTTGGCAGGAGGTGCCTTTACAGCGGAAAGCCGAGCCTGTGGCGACTGATCAAACGAGGTCAGTGCGGCCTAGCAGGCAGAAGAGGAGTGCGGTGCAAATCGAAACGTCGCCGCAAAGGTATGGTGCACCATTGTCTTTTAAGGGAGAGACTCCTGGGAGGCATATTAATGCTCATGATTCTTCCAGGAGAAAGAGCGCTCGCCGGACTGAGTCCAGAGAGGGTTCCCACCAAGCCTCCGCCAGCCAGGCTCCAACGCCTGGTCCGGAGGGGGAGGCGAGCGTAAGGTGCGAGCCGGATGCTCCTCCAACGGAGGATGCCAATAGGTTGTTCGCCACCGGGTCTGAGGTGGAGAGCGCCATGAATCACAGGCGCCGTCGGACAGTTCTTCGTGACGCGTGTTTCTCCCCTGAGGCGTTAAATGCCTTTAATGCGGGAGACGCGCACCTCCGTGCTGCTCAAGATGGTTTAACCAGAGCCACGGAGCAGTATGTAAAGGACATACGGGTAAGGAATTTTAATAGTTATATATGCCAGTAGCCCCCGAGACTTAAAATAGTTAAACTAACTGATTTAAGGATAATTTGTTATGCAGGATCTTACTGAGAAGAATACCCACCTGTCTCAGGAGCTTCAAGAATGCAAGGCCCAACTTGAGACCACACTAGCCGCTGCCGGGGGAGCCACGGAGACCCCCTCTGGTAATTCATATTTTGAAAAAAGAAGTAGTTTATGAAGTGCGGCGTGTGTGTATAGTCTGGCAATAATATTGCAGAGGGTGCCGAACAAGCAACAGCTGATGCGCCAGTTGAAGGCCGGCGAGAGGGTGCTTATGAGGGTGCAGCAGGAGAGGAACAAACTCCAAGATGCCAACACCCAGCTGGGCGAAGAAATAAAAGATGTTCGGGTCCAGCTGTCTAACTCTGTAAAGGAGAATCGGCGTCTTCGTCGCGGCATTTATAGTAAGTGCTTGAGCAAACTCTTTTGAAAAGAAGAGTTCGGCGAGGAAGTCGATTGACAGAAATGTGTCTGTAGGTGTGCTCACGGGTCGTCCGGCGGAGGAGATGCCTGGTTCCGTGGGAGACCCTCTTCCCGAGCTGCTGCAACTGCACGAATGAGTTCGGCAGGCGATGAGCGGCGTCGTTCAGGCCTTATGGCCTTCCGTCTCCCTACCTGAGGTCCTTCGAGGGCTTGCTGAGAAGCTTCAGGGAGTACGGCGACGTCTCCGTCTGTGGAAGATGTTGGCCTGCCGTCAAGGCGCTAGGGAGGCCTGGGCCATGGTGAAGACGCGGTACCCGAAGGCTGACCCAAACCACATGGCCGAGGTCGGACCTGTGGGGCCCGATGGGAAGGAGATCCCTGTGAGCTTGATGTACGGCCAAGTAGAGTTGGCCGCGAAATATTCCCAATAGGACTGTAAATTAGACAGCCTGTTAGATGGGATTGAAGAGGAGTACAATCAGTCTGTTTGACGATGTAATTTTAAAATGACATGTAAAATGCCTTCTAGCCGGATTGTAGATCGTTTGGCTTTGCGGACCTTTTCGCTTCATCCTCGGGACCCAACAGTCCGGAGTGTGTCCGAATACCATTACGGTTATAAAAGAACCGGGGCATGCATGGAGACAAGGCGTAGGGGTCATAATTGCTTTATCAGACAAGTGCCCAACTAGCTATGTTATATTACATGGTTAGTAAGAAACATCTTCCAGGGAGAATAGTTCCGTTAAGGGTTCCTTTCCCTGGGAGGCATGCCCTAAAGTGCATGTCCGGACTGCGAAAATAGCAGAAAAAACATGTGGGGGCAGATAAATAAGTAAGTAATAAATCATCTCTCAGGTCACCGACCGAATATTCCCTTAAGAACGCTAGCCTTCGGCTTCACCCAGTCTGAGGTACACATCCGGCTGACCCAACAGTAACAATCGCAGAGGTGCTCCCTTTAGCTCCTAGCCGAACAATCGGGAACGTAGGGGTAAGCACAGGAGCCAGGCAACCCGGCTTGGCCAAAACTTAAGTCATATCGATGCATATAATGGTGATCAAAAGGTACATGCGGAAGTGTGACACATGTGGTGGGCATGAAGCCCATATAAATAAGCTTCTGTTAAAGAAGCCCCCAGGTATAACGAGTGCGAGTAGCACATCGAGTGAGTGCGAACAAAGCGCAGATTAGCCCTCGAGAGGTTTGTACTGAAAGAGGGAGGAAAAAGGAGGGAAAACAAAGACAGCAAAAAAACATGAAAGGTGGACGGAGGAAGGAGAAGAACCCTGAGTCCGGTGCTAGGCCTAAAATCTTCGGAGACGGGCTGCGTTCCATGGGTTTGGCTCGAGTCGGTTGTCAGATGCGTTGCGTAGACGGTTTGCACCGCCGGTAAGGACTTGGTCGATGATGAAGGGACCTTCCCATTTGGGCTTAAGTTTGTCCTTTTTCTTGTCCGGCAGGTGTAGAACTAGCTCGCCAACATTGTAAGTTTTGGCCCGTACTTCTCTGCTTTGATATCTTCGAGCCTGCTATTGATAGAGTGCGGAACGGGATTTTGCCACGTCGCGCTCCTCCTCTAAAGCCTCCAAACTGTCCTGCCGATCCAACTGGGCTTCTCTGTCCTCGTACATGCGCATGCGAGGTGAGTCATGAATTATATCGCATGGCAAAACTGCCTCAGCGCCGTATACCATAAAAAATGGTGTGAATCCGGTTGTGCGGTTTGGTGTGGTCCGCAGCCCCCAGAGTACGGAGTCGAGCTCCTCTACCCAGTGCGTGTTAGATTCCGTGAGGGACCGCACTAATCTGGGTTTGATGCCGCTCATGATTAGACCATTTGCTCGTTCCACTTGACCATTAGTTTGAGGGTGGTAGACTGAAGCGTAGTCGAGCTTGATGCCCATGTTTTTGCACCAGAGTTTAACCTCGTCGGCCGTGAAATTCGTGCCGCTATCAGTGATGATGCTGTGGGGGACGCCAAAACGGTGTACTACCCCGGATATGAAGTCTATCATAGGTCCGGATTCTGCCGTTTTAACCGTCTTGGCCTCTATCCATTTGGTGAATTTGTCCACCATGACCAATAAGTATTTGTGCTTGTGGGTTCCCCCTTTAAGGGGTCCAACCATGTCAAGCCCCCAGACCGCGAACGGCCAAGTAATGGGTATAGTTTTGAGGGCGGTGGGTGGCATGTGGCTCTTATTAGCAAAGAGCTGGCAACCGACGCATCGTTGGACTATGTCCTGAGCATCTGCCCGGGCGGTCGGCCAATAAAATCCTGTACGGAAGGCCTTGCCTACAAGGGCCCGGGCGGCGGCGTGGTGCCCGCCGAGTCCGGCGTGAATTTCAGCCAGGAGATTTTGCCCTTCCTCTTCGGAGATACACCTTTGAAGGACTCCGGTTGTGCTTTTCTTATAAAGTTCTCCCTCATGGACCTTGTAGGCTTTATATCACCGAACTATGCAGCGGGCCTCATTTTGGTCTTCGGGAAGTTCCTGCCTGATTAAGTAGGCTAGGAATGGTTCCGTCCACGGGGCAATTACTGCCAGTATTTCGTGGGCTGAATCTGTTATTTCATTGGCTGAGCCACCGATTGTGTCAGAATGTTCTGCTTTAGGTGATGCAGTTGGTTCAGGATTGTTATTTCCGGACTCCTCTTCCCATAATACGGATGGCTTAAAGAGCCGCTCCAGGAAGATGTTTGGAGGGACGGGGTCGCGTTTTGCACCGATGCGTGCCAACACGTCTGCTGCCTGGTTATTATCCCGGGCTACATGGTGGAATTCGAGTCCTTCGAACCGGGCTGACATTTTTAGGACAGCGTTACAGTAGGCTGCCATTTTTGGATCCTTGGCGTCAAAGTCTCCATTTACTTGGGATATTGCGAGGTTTGAATCCCCGCGCACCTCTAGGCGTTGAATACCCATGGAGATTGCCATCTGGAGGCCATGTAGAAGGGCCTCGTATTCGGCTGCATTGTTGGAGTCCGTGTACATTATTTGAAGCACGTATTGGACTGTGTCTCCGGTTGGGGACGTCAAGACGACGCCAGCCCCCAAGCCAGCCAACATTTTGGAGCCGTCGAAATGCATGATCCAATTGGAGTATGCGCCGTACTCTTTAGGGAGTTCGGCTTCGGTCCATTCGGCGATGAAGTCAGCCAAAACTTGGGATTTGATAGCTCGCCGTGGTTTGTAGGTTATATCAAATGGTAAGAGCTCAATGGCCCATTTTGCAATCCTGCCCATCGCATCACGATTGTTTATAATGTCGTTGAGAGGTACTTTGGAGGCCACTGTTATGGAACACTCTTGAAAGTAGTGTCGCAGCTTCCGGGATGCCATGCACACCGCATACGCTATCTTTTGATAGTGTGGGTACCGGGACTTGCATGGAGTTAAGACAGTGGATACGTAGTACTCTGGTTTTTGAAGAGGGAATTTGTGCCCTTCTGTTTCTCGTTCGACGACGAGTACCGTGCTGACAACTTGATGTGTTGCTGCGATATATAACAACATCGGTTCGCCCAGGTTGGGCGCGGCCAGGACCGGATTTGTTGCCAATACGGCCTTAATTTCTTCGAGTCCGGCCGTGGCAGCATCCGTCCATTCTAAATGTTCGGTGCGCCGGAGGAGGCGATAGAGGGGCAGCGCCTTTTCTCCCAAACGGGAGATGAAGCGGCTTAGAGCCACCACGCATCCAGTTAGTTTTTGTATTTGCTTGAGGTCTTTTGGGATATCCAATGGTGACAGAGCTCGGATCTTGGCTGGGTTTGCTTCAATTCCTCTACCGGATACAATGAAGCCCAAGAGCTTTCCGACTGGTACGCCGAAAACACATTTTTCCGGGTTGACCTTAATGTCATATGCTCGGAGGTTGTCGAATGTCACCCTCAAGTCGTCTACTAGAGTTTCGACATGTTTGGTCTTGACGACCACATCGTCTACGTATGCCTCTACTGTTTTGCCTATCTGGGTGGCTAGACATGTCTGAATCATGCGCTGATATGTTGCGCCGGCGTTTTTGAGTCCGAAGGGCATTGTGTTGAAGCAGAATGGTCCGTATGGAGTAATAAATGCCGTTGCGGCCTGTTCTTTTTCCGCCATCTTGATTTGGTGGTATCCGGAGTATGCGTCGAGGAAGCACAATGAATCGTGCCCTGCGGTAGCATCGATGATTTGGTCGATGCGAGGGAGAGGGAAAGGGTCCTTTGGACAGGCCTTGTTAAGGTCTTTGAAATCGACACAAAGGCGCCAGGATTTGTCCTTTTTTGGTACCATTACCAGGTTGGCTAGCTAGTCCGGATGTTTTATATCTCTGATGAATCCGGCTTCTAAGAGTTTCCCTAGCTCCTCTCCCATTGCCTGTCTTTTGGGTTCAGAAAATCGCCGAAGAGCCTGTTTGACTGGCTTGAATCCTTTTAGGATATTTAGGCTGTGCTCTGCCAGCCTCCGTGGGATTACTGGCATGTCTGAAGGGTGCCAGGCAAAAATGTCCCAATTTTCCCGAAGGAATTCTCGTAGTGCGGCTTCTACATCAGGATTTAATTGTGCCCCAATGGAGGCCGTCTTTGTGGGGTCCGTTGGATGGACCTGGAATTTGACTATTCCGTCTGTTGGTTTAAAAGAGGTGGACTTAGACCTCTTATCAAGTATCACATCGTCCCTATCCACCGTGGAGCGCAGCGCAGTGAGCTCCTCTACCGCTAGGGCTTCGGATAATGCCTCTAGGGCCAGTGCGGCTGTCTTATTTTCAGCGCGGAGTGCTATATCTGGATCACTGACGAGAGTGATTATTCCATTGGGCCCGGGCATTTTGAGCTTCATGTACCCGTAATGGGGTATAGCTTGGAAGATTGTGAATGCCTCTCGCCCTAACAAGGCGTGATATCCGCTGCCGAATGGGGCCACTTGGAACGTGACCTCTTCGGACCTGTAGTTGTCCGGCGAGCCGAACACTACATCTAGTGTGATTTTTCCTGTGCAGCGTACTTCTCGACTAGGGATTATTCCCCTGAAGGTTGGGCTGCTTCGCTCAATGCGGCTCCAGTCAATTTCCATTTTTTGGAGGGTTTCCTCATAGATGAGGTTTAATCCGCTGCCGCCATCCATGAGTACCTTGGTAAGATGAAAGCCGTCCACTATCGGACTGAGGACCAATGCGGCTGGTGCTCGAGTTGTTCGGAATTTAGGTGCATCGCCGGCATTGAAGGTGATAGCTATGTCGCTCCATGGATTCGTTGTTGCTACTTGGTAGACTTCGGCGAGGCTGTGGATTGTTCGCTTCCGCATGTTATTTGATGCGAAAGTCTCGAAGACTGTTAATACCGTACTGGTACTATTGGGCTGGTTGTTCGAGGCTAGAAAGCCTTCGCCACTTTCGGCCACCTGCCGTAGTATCCAACATGCTCGAAGGCTATGTGTTGGAGTGGAGCCCTCCGTACTATGGATTTTGCAGGGTCCGTTGAGCCATCCATCCAGTACGGTTCCATGCCCTTTAGGGGTTTTTTGCTTTTTGGTTTTTAATCCAGGTGCTTGAGTATGACGCACCCTTTTATTTCGGACTGGGGTTGTATTCAGGGCCGGATTGTCCCAAAACCTGGTTTCGGTTTTCCAGGCGCTCTCCATCGCACAGTATTTTTGTACAATGGTCGCTAGGTCGGCGAAGCGTGTAACATCGCGATGACTTATGGCGTTTATGATTCCCTTGTCCGTGCAATTGTTGCAAAAAATTGAAATCGCGCTTTCTTCACGGCAGTCCTTTATCCTGTTCATAACCAGGTGGAATCTGGCCGAGTAATGATGTACTATTTCATCAGGCTCTTGCCGTATTTGAGATAGATCGCTTATGCTTGGGTGGGCGGGTGGAATTAAGTTCGGAACCCCACCCGATCTGAGGCTCAAAGGCCAAGAAGTTTCTAGATTTGGAAGCTTGGTTTGTTGGATGCCTTCCAACAAATCCGGTCCGATGCCTGACTTTAGGTTCAGTATTTGATTGACGTCCGTCTCTCCATGGGAATCCGGCATGGAGGGATCGGGAATCCGGACATAGCTGGTTTTTAACATAGAAGAAGAGTCGCCGCATTGTTCCTCTACCACAACAACATGGTGGGTAGCCTGGGGAGAGTTAATCTCTCTCAGATCGGTTTTAAGACCAATCTGATCGTAGTCTGTAGCGACTCCCAGGGCGGCGATGCGATCCAAGAGCTCGTTTACGGAGGAGAGCTCAATCGGATCTAACTGCTCCGCGAATTCCGAGCTGACATGAAGATCGCTTTTGATGACCTGAGAGGTCATCGTCGGAGCGGTGGCCGAACAGGCGGTCATAAGAAAACCACCTAGCCGGATAGTTTGGCCGGCGGCCGAAGCTCCCTTGACGATGGTGCCGTCTTTAAAGACGGGAAAAGGCATCCTTCCTGATTGCGATGGCACAGAGGAACTCTCAATGAAAGCACCAATGTCGGTGTCAAAACCGGCGGATCTCGGGTCGGGGGTCCCGAACTGTGCGTCTAGGCGGATGGTAACAGGAGACAAGGGACACGATGTTTTACCCAGGTTCGGGCCCTCTTGATGGAGGTAAAACCCTACGTCCTGCTTGATTAATATTGATGATGTGTGTTACAAGAGTAGATCTACCACGAGATCAAGGAGGCTAAACCCTAGAAGCTAGCCTATGGTATGATTGTTGTTCGTCCTACGGACTAAAGCCATCTGGTTTATATAGACACCGGAGAGGGCGAGGGTTACACAGAGTCGGTTACAATGGTAGGAGATCTACATATCCGTATTGCCAAGCTTGCCTTCCACGCCAAGGAAGGTCCCATCCGGACACGGGACGAAGTCTTCAATCTTGTATCTTCATAGTCTTGGAGTCCGGCCGATGATGGTAGTTCGGCTATCCGGACACCCCCTAGTTCAGGACTCCCTCACCCGCCCTCCCACCTTGGTCCATAGTGGAGCCCAGCCGTTGATCGTAATGCACTTAGCGTCTAACGGAAGGCCCAAGTATGTAAACGGGAGTTTGCCTAACTTGCAATTCAGCAGGTCCGCAACGCGCCTACTATCCTGCACATCCGTGCCCATAGACATCATTGTGGAAATTTATTTTAAGACCCGACATGAGTTTGAAGCTAATGAGCAGTGCTTTGACCATTGCAATGCTATGCAGGTCGGGTTGGAACAATAATAACGTATCGTCCGCGTATTGCAAGTGGGATATCCCCCCTGGGATGAGGTGTCCCAACACCCCTTTTATGTGGCCAGCCTCCGCGGCTTTCTGCAACATGCCAGCCAGAGCGTCGGCGACCAAGTTGAACAAGAGAAGTGACATGGGGTCGCCTTGGCGCAGTCCACGCTTGTTCCTGAAGAAGTTCCCTAGATACTTTTCCATTAACCGAGACCACTGTTTGCCCCCCCGAGACCAATTGCATGACTCAATGGACCCATACTGGCGAGAAGCCCCTACTGGAGAGGACCTGCCAAAGGAAATCCCAGTTGACGCGGTTGTATGCCTTCTCGAAATCTAGTTTCAAGAGGATCGCCGGTTCGTGTGTGCGTCTAAGCTTGTGAAGGGTCTATTGCAAGGCTAACGGACCCTCGAGGATGTTCCTACCGCGAATGAACGCCGACTGCGAGCGACTAATTGTGCGATGAGTGATCGGCGAGAGCCTGGTGGCGCAGCCTTTTGCATATATATTGAACGGGACATTAATGAGTGCAATGGGTCTGTACTGACGTATGTTGTCCGCGCCAGACACTTTCGAAATAAGAGAGAGCACACCATACTTAAGCCTAGCGATGTCCACCAATTCGCGCATAAAGCCGTTGCACACCTTGAAAATAGGGCCACGTAGCAGTGACCAGAAATGCTTAAACATCGCCACCGGTCACCCGTCCGGGCCAGGGGCCGTGTCGGATTTCATGCTAAGCAGAGCATCGTCGATTTCCTTAGGGAGGAACGCAAGCCCCAGCTCCTCATTCTCTCTATCTAACACCCATTGATACGGAAGCCACACGTCCGCATGCAGGCGCGCTCGCTGTGCCTCGTCCGTCCCCATCAGACTCATGTAGAAGTCATAGATGTGGTGGGAAATCTTCGATTGCTGAAGTAGAAGCCCCTGCTCCGTCTGCAGCCTTAGGATTGAGCATTTCCTACGCCGGCCGTTCGCATACGCATGGAAATACTTAGTGTTCGTGTGGGAACCCCGACTCATAAGTCGTGATCACCGAATGCACGTGTATAGTGATCCCAGAGATCAATGCTCACTGAACACACAGAAGCTGAATAACAAGAGTCTTACATCCATACATACCGTCTTACACAAATTATGACCATTATGGTCATGTCTTACATAGATAAAGCCACATGGGTTTAATACCAAATAATCTTAAGCAGCGGAAATCTTCGTTGATAAGTAGAACCCATGCTATCTGCCTTAACCCTACAGGCATTCTGACTGGGAAGCGTCCTAGTTCGCGTGTTTGTCACCAAAGAACTCTTCCTCGAACTCCTGCTCTTCCATGCCTGGTCAATTAAATAACCAGTGGCAAGCCAATGAGTACTTTGAATGTACTCGCAAGCAACCCATGATTTGGTTCAAAGTAACAATGCAATTGTACAACAAGTAAGCAGCCTAGCTTCAAGCTAGTTGAGATGTCCTATCAACTTGTGAGATATGCATCAATGAACATGGGTAACCTTGAGAATAGGTTACAGATATCAACACAAATAGGTTTTGGATAAATGCCATTTCATTCAACATGTCAAGTCACCACCTTGACACAAATAGTACTCTTCCACACATGCACAGAGATTGTAAAATTTCTGGACATAGTTTAAGTAGCACCTCCCAACTGTCCATGACCGTGGACACGGCTATTCGAATAGTTTGACACTCTGCAGAGGTTGCGCACTTTACCCACAAGATCCGGGAAGCTTTCGTGTCATCCACAATCCCATAGTACCTCAAGTACTCGGGGGAAGCACCCGATCATTACCTTTCCCTAGACGACACTAACATAGGGTCCACTCGTTGATACACGGCCCTCGTGTATAAGCAAAAGATCGTGGGACTCTACCATTTTCACATTATTACGCATACACGAAGGGACCAACAGTGTGTCCGGTGCCCTGTGAAAACAGTCATGGCCGCCTATCCAAGCATGGCCCCGTCCCGAGAGTGACCTCAAGTCACCCCCGTCACTAGTAATGTGGGCACAATGCTAGTATCAGCCTAAGTAATCCATAATGCCCCGTCCCATAAAGGGGTAGAGTGGTTGCACATGTTTGGTTGGGACGGTAGTCACACATAAATCTAATCCATCATTTTACACCCACCCACCAAAAGTTCTCTCTGGTACACCACTTCTTCCTCAAGTGGTGACCTTAGTTCAACATCTCCCAAGGGCGTTAGGGGCACCCGATGGGGTTTTCGAAAGAATGTAACCATGAAGACTTCATGGTACACATGCATCATTATGCATCAACTAGTCTCTTGAAAATGCAATCATGAACAAGGTAAGGTCATAAGTAGGGGTATGCATCATGGGGTAGTTCACAACAAGTTTTACCACCATCATATTTCATCATCATGCAATCGGAAAAAGGGTACTGATGAACAAGAGGGGTGACATGGTCAAAGGGCTGCTTGCCTTGATTGGCCTGTTCTTCGAGGTCTTCAAATCCTTCTCCTCCTTCTTCTTCAGCAACTTTCATCAAATACGGGATCTAAACGTCGCAAGAAAATAACAAGAAAATAAGGCAATAGTAAAACAGAAAAATCAAAGTGCTCAGAAAAATGTCAACTCATTTTTGTTAAATACTAGGGTGAACACTAAGAAGGGGAAAATTCCTAGTTTTGGATTTGGAGTAGCAGAATAGGAGAAATGGATTTACAAAGGTACATTTAAATGCTTAAAATCACATTTAAATATTTACAGTGAAGAAAAGGTTGTTGGATTTGAATGAAAGTTGCACCATTAAATAGGTTGGATTTTTACATGAAATTAGGAACTGGATTTATTTCATTTGGATTAATATTTAGTCTAGAGGAATTTTTGCAAGTCTGACAGAAAAGAAAAAGGGGAAGGGGCACTCTGCCTGCTGGGCCAGAACAGCCGCAGGGCAGCGGCCCAGCCAGTGACGCGGCCCAGCCGAGCCGACGCGCCAGATTTTTAAACCTGACGGGCGGGCCCAGTTGCCAGTGGGAGAGAGAGGGGGCGAGAGAGAGGTGAGGATGACAGGCGGGGCCCGCCTATCATCTCTAGCCTCGCGACCAGAGGGCCAACGTGCTCACCGGCGGCGATGCAGGGCATGGTGGGTCGAGCTGACGGCACGGTTGGACTCAGCGTGGAGTCGCCATTCGGGTGGTGGTGGTGGACGTCGCCGGAGTTGGCTGGTTCGCCGCCGACGAGGAAGCATGGCGGAGGTGCGTCGGGTGGTGGTTGTTCCGGTCGACTCCGGCTGCAAATGAAGGGGAAAAGGAGGGGGAAGGAGTCAAAGGCTCGTTGCGGTTCCAGATCGAGCGAAAGGAGCGGCAGGGGAGGCTCTTACCGCGCAAACACCGGTGACCCGAGGCTGCGGCGCTCGGCTCGATCCCAAGCACAAAGAGGGGAAGGGGAGATGGGGCTCTGCTGGTGATCGCTAGGAGGCGAGAGATCTCAAGGGATGGAGAGAACGGGGTCCGGGGTGGCCTTAAATAAGAAGGGCGCGGTGCACCGTGGCTCGTGCGCCGGCGAGCTTCTAGCCGTTACTGGAGGCCACGAGGGCGCGCGTGGGTGTGTCTTGGGCGTTTGTGGAGGTGGTCCATGACCAGGGGAAGGAAGAGAGAGAGCAGGAGGGGCCAGAGGCGCTGTAGGTGTGAGTGTGCTCATTGGAGCTCTCGGGCGGCCATGGCGCGCGTGTGAGGGAGGCCGTAGGAGGGAGAAGGAAGAGGGGGACCAGGGCTTAGCATGCTGCGGACGCCGAGGCGCATCATCGGGCGCGCTGGGGAGGCCCGAGGTGGCCGGAGGTGGTTGACAGGGGGCGTCTACAGTGCGGGAGCGCACTGTAGCGCGCTCCAGAGCATGCAAATGGCCGGCATGCCATTTTTTTGGCAAAGTGGGCACGGCCAGGCATGTATGGTAACTCTAGGGGGAAGTAAAGAAGAGGGAGGAGCATTGGATGCCCTGGGGATCCAGTAGGAGAGGAGTGGGGTTGAGAGATAGGGGAAAAGGGGCTGTCCAGAGGGGTAAATGAGGTGGTTTCACCCCTCAATAATTGAGCTGAGATGCAGCCATTGTTACTGGAGGTAGAGGAGGGCTTGTAGGGGCTGTGGTAAAAAGTGGAGGCCATGGAGAAGAGTGGAAGTGGTAAGAATAGTGTTTTTAGAAAAATGACAGAAGGTGTTTGTTGTCGATTTGGGAAAGAAGATGAAACCCTCTTGTCATGAGGCTTGACAGGGTAAAATGGAATGAGAAAATAAGAGGTTCCACCAAGATTGAGTTTATTAGGGCAAAGTTGCCAATGCAACTTTTGTAAACCCTAGAAATTAGTAGAAATGAACTTGTGTAGATCTAGTTGAGAAAATCACTTCTCCTTGATGCACCACTTGGTGTAGTGGCCTCATTTGATCATGTGAACATGCTCACAAAAGTTGAGAGCAAAATGAGAAAGTTGACAATGTAAAGTTTTTCAAATTTGATTCTGGACAAAGAGGGTTTTGGGGCACTTTGATCAGGTTAACTTGTTCTCCAACTTGTGCCACTTGTACTAGATGAATAATTAGAACAATTGAGCATGTTCACAAGGTTTGAGAAAATTTGGAAATGTTTGGCAATGTAAAGTTGCTCAAACTTCAAAATGGACAGAAATGGTTTTGAGGGGATTTGATGATGTTATATTCCTATCCAAGACATGATACTTGGCAAGATCATCTAATATGTCATATGTGACATGCTAGAATTTTCTTGGAATTTTTAGAGAATATTTCCTTTGTAAATATTTCAAAAGCTTGAAATATCCAGAAAGGGTTTTTGAGGGGTTTGACCAATATTTTGAACATGACCATGTGTTGAAACTCTTATATATGGACAATATATGTCCATTGAGTTTCCCTAAATTTTCACAAATATTTTTAAAGTATTAAAATAAGTTTAACCTATTAAAGACCATTTCTGGCCTAAAGAAAAAGCCTTTAAATAAAATAGGAAAATAACTTTTAAAATTATATTATTGTGGCTTATGGAAGTCCTATATCTAATAGGTTTCAAATATACTCTTTGAAATATTTTTCATACCCCAAATCAAGTACTTGCAGTGCAAACCTCAATTCAGGGGGTTTTGGAAAACTAATTTTTGAAAATACTTTTTCGCGAAATTATTTTTGTAAGAAAATACTATTTTGCTCTATACACATGGCATGATCATTGGGCAGAAGTTTGGGGCAAGGAGATGAAGTATAGAATGTGGAGTTGTGTTGACTTTAAAGAGCACTTGAAAAACACAGAGAGAAAACCAACTCCAAATAAAAGCCAATTCATGCAAAAGATTTTTGTCAAACCACACTTTATCATGATTTATTAGCTCAAGTGTTGTAGCATGAAAATCAGGGTGTGAGAGTTTGCATCACCTTTGAGTGTCCACTTGAGGCCTCCTCTACGCCTCAAGTATTCCTCCTCGACCCGTAGCAACGCTTCAACTTGTCCTTCCAAGGCGTAGTGCTGCGCCCATTCTTGCTCAGAGAATGATCGTGTGTCCGCCTAGACATCTAGGAGGGCAATTTCTGCCAGTAGCCTCGCCCTGAGGACCTTGTCGTCACGCCCCTGGTTCGCGCTCCACCCCTATAGGCTTGCGCAGAGGCGGGCCCCCACCATGATCCAGAACTCCATTGGGTCGCGTTGCTGGCCAGAGAGTTGGACACATCGCAGCCATCTCTCCCTAAAGATGGCGTCAAAGTCTGGGACCTCGAACCACGCGGTTTCAAAAAAGAAGCGCGGTCTGCGTTGGATTCTATATTCCCCGGAAGATAAAATTAGAGGCACATGGTCCGAACCGATCCTTGTTTCTGCAAGGAGCGAGCACAATGGGAAGACCACTTCCCAGTCCGGAGACATGAAGGCACGATCCAGGATAGATTGCACCGGGGCTAGTTGCTTGTTAGTCCAAGTATATCTCGCCCGAGTTCGGGCCACTTCCCAAAGTGCCATAGACGCGATCGCGTTGTTGAACATGGCCACCCTTGACCAATTAATGTTGTCATTATTTTTATCTGCACTCGAACGAATCAGGTTAAAATAGCCTCCCACCATGAGCGGGATCTGAGCAGCAGCTAAATCCAGCACCTTGGCTTCAAGTTCTCCCACGAACTCAGCCGAGCGGGAGTGATCTGCTGGTCCGTAGACTTGCACGATCGCGAGTTCGCGAAGCGACGCTCGCACGCAGATTTTGGCCGCAATTAAGAAAGTACCAACCTCCCAAGTCAGCACCTCATAAGTGGCACGACAAAAACCAAGCAACATGCCACCTGAGTGGCCTTGAGCTGGGCTATGATGCGAAACAAAGCGCTCTAAGGGGTCAATAGCTAGGATATCTTGATGCCGGGACTTTGATTTGATCGTTTCTTGGAGCCCTACAATATCTATCATCTCTTTCCTAATGTAATCCTTCAGTTGGGTGAGCCGCCCCGAGTGACCGAAGCCATGGATGTTCCAAATAAGCGCTCGCATCTAAATGACACGATTCCGAAGGCGCACCCCCTGGAGGTGATCGCCTTGGCCACGCGCCTCACCTTGCCGCAGCGAGGCGAGGGGGGAGCAGCAACCCCTGTTGCTGTATCCCCGTCGGGCTGGATCGCTGGCACCAGCGAGGACTCGGCCTCCAGTGCTAGGCGTTCCGCGTGTTGAGCAGCCGCTGCTGCCAGCGCTGTCTGCGCCATCTCCTTAGCACGTATCAACGAGATGAGCTCGGTCACCCCACCGTCGCCATCGGTTCCACCCCACTCTCGCCCAGAACCTCGCCCATATGATCGTCCAAAAAGGAGTCTAGAATCGTAAAACGCGGCAAGGGATTACCTGAGGTTTCCAGGTTCTTTTGAGCTTCCAGTAGTTGGGCGTGTTGGAGGGAAGGCAGGTTGCCTTTGGCACCCTTGGCGCACGCGCTGACCCGCACGGGAGGCACCTACCGCTCCACCATGGCCTTGGAGTGCTTGGCCTTCGGGATGGGTGCTGATTGGGACATCTCCTGCATGAGCGGAGCGGGGACAGGCACCGCCAGGGCCATCACCGCCTGGCGCAGCGTCGCCAGAGCACCCAAGATCTCCGCAACACTCCCTGCCTCCGCGCTCACCGTGCACACCACCACCTTCTTGAGCTACTTCACCGCGCTGAGCTTGTTGCTGCTGTGACCGCCTTGCGATGGAGAGAGCGAGGGGGAGGTAGCGAGTCCGCCGACACCGCGATGGGGGTACGCGCCTCACCCATCGGCTCCGCCAACTACGAGGGGGCCACCACCGCCTCCATCCGCACTGGAGGTGATGTGACCGACCCCAGGTTGGAGCCGTATTGGTTCGGGATGGAGAGATCCAACTCCGACGACCCTCCGGCGAGGGATTGCTCCATCCTGGGCTGCAGTGCACGAGTCGTCGCTCTGCCTTTCTCGGTGATACCCAGCTTCTCCCACGCTGCCGTATCGATGGAGTCGTCCTCCATGCTTGCGTCGAGCTCCTTGTCGTCATCTTGGCCTCCGTCGTGCCCCGTCCCGTCCGGGCCCTTGCCATGTGGAGGAGGTGGAGGTGAAGGGAGGGCGGGCGCTGCAAGTTGCGCCTGTGGGAGCTCGGGCTCGACGGAGATGTTGTAGCCGTCGTTGTTGAACCAGATCTGGACCATCCCACGAAGCTTGCGTGGGTTACGGCAGGAAAATCGCATGCGCACTGGCCCGGGGCGGATCAGGGACTCCTCATCAACTTGCAGGGGACGGCCGAGCATGGTGGTGGCCGCCATGAGCCGTTCGGAGCGCCGCTGCTTCGGAGGGACGCCACCCAGCTTGACCCACACCTCCGGCATCTCCAGAGCTTTGGGCGCATCAAGGACCGCATCATGAATATCCACCATGAGATTATTGAGGGACAGGAAAAGCTTGCCGCTCCTTGTAGCCATCTGGAGCATCGCTGGATCAGGAAACACCACCGAGAATGCGCCACCTTCCAGGGGAGCAATCTGCCAGTCCCAAGCACCCTCAAAAAGGTGCTGCAGCTCCACCTCCAAGATCTCCCTCGAGAGCGCACCGGAAGGCATGGAGAGCACAGCCGTGTTGGCCCCTACACTGGTAGAAAACAAGGCATTTGTCCCGGTTCGTAAGGGCCTTTAGTCCCGGTTCATGAACCGAGACTAATGGGTTGTTACTAATACCTCCCCCCTTTAGTCCCGGTTCAAACACGAACCGGGACAAATGGTCCTCCACGTGGCCGGTGCGCCAAGCCCAGGCAGGGGGGCCTTTGGTCCCGGTTGGTGGCACCAACCGGCACCAAAAGGCATCCATGCGTCAGCATTCCAGTGGCTGGAGTTTTTGAATTTTCTTTTTTGAAAGGAGGGGGGGGGGTTGGGGGTTTTGGAGGGTTAATTTAGGTGTTTCATATATTGTGTTAGCTAGCTAATTAATAGAGAGAAGTGTCCTCTCTTATGTCCGTGTTTGGTCGACGCTACATAATATATACATAAGTGATCGAGAGAACCATTGAGTATAGAAGTTCGTCATGCATACCGAGAGAAGTGATCGATCGACCTCTCCTTCTCCGAGAGATTGGTCGAACAACAAGTTTTTGTATAATGTATCCGACGCTACTGGCTACATACATGTACAATATGTAAGATCTCTTAATTACAATCCCCTAGCAATTGAAATCAACTTCCACATGGTATTCTCCAGCTTTATTGATGACGTGGTCAAGAAAGAATCCCGCCAATTCCTCTGGAATTGCTTTCATGCGATCTGGTTCTAGGAGTTCATTCCGCATCTGCCACGTCTATTTTGAAGAAGGGGGTTAATTAATATATATAAATGAATGAAACTCAACATAAATGATGGTGTAATAAAATTAAATTATGAATATTATTGCTTACGCACTTCATATTGTCTTTGAGAGTAGCCTCGCTTGTTTTTCAAAGTCACGTTGTGGATGAACTCGCACACGTAGTATCCACAGAAATCGTTCCCTTGTTCCTTCCACAAGCACTTTACGAGAAATAGAGGTCAATCAAACTGATAATGAAGCATTATAAATGGCATTGATGAAATTATAGCTATAGAATCAATGGGAGATGCGCGCAACTAGCTAGCCAGTAGTACTTACTTTCGGGTATGTATATCGCAGCTCCTTCGGCAGTCCCGGAGCTTCTGCGGTGAACTGTTTCCAAACCCTGCAAGACAAAGAAAATAATAATTATTACTTGAGATATCAGGAAATGAACAAAACGTTGCTGATATGGTGCGATAATGATCGATTGAACTTACTTCTTGAGCATTTCAGTCATGTCCGATAGGTTTCGGTATCTTTCCGTCTCGAGTCTAAGACGGTTACTAGTCCCCGCTCAAGCTTAATATCTAGAAGAACATAGTGGTACCTACGCACATATGCATAACTCATCAATTACATTACTATAACCTCGCTCGAGTAATAAGGGAAACCGAATATGCACACGACAGTAACACTCACTTGCCGTTGTAAGGAAAGAGTATGGTATCTTTGTTTCGATTTTTGATCAACGATTGTAGCAAGTTGTCCTCGGCCTCTTTGACGTGCTTTTTAACCAGAAAGTCATCTATGACATTTGTGTTAATGAACCCAATATCATAAATTTCTTGTTTTTTGCACTCGACGATCTTCAATCTGCATAATATATTAAGGATACTTAATTATAAATACATGCAATGAAAGAGCCGAGCAATATATAGAGACTTAATGACAGAAATAGTACTTACAGGCAGTAGCAAAAGACCGTTAATTTATTGAGGGCCTTTCGATTGAAGAATGCGAAGAACTCCTCAAATGGAACACACAACAGATCAGTTCCAATGAGGTCGTGCTCCTCTTTAATGTTCAGATACAAAATATTCGTCCCCCCAGACTCTCTGCAGGTTTTCATGTACCAAGTATGGAATCTTCGCATCATCGTTGTTAGAGATTTTTCATCTTTGACGAGAGGCTTCCCGTACTCGTATCTGTGTTCGTCCACCTTCATGAAATCAGGAAGTTGATCGTCAGGCAGGTAATCTTGTAGATTGCCATAACCGGCCACCATCCCCGGAGCACTAGCGACGATGTTGCGGCTAGACACATTGAGTGGGGGGGGGCACGATTGGTTTGCTTGTTCGCCGAGCTGGTCAATTTTTTTCGCAGCTGCTCGTTATCTTGACCTTTGATGTCTGACAGTACTTCCCGACCGCTCCGCTTGGAGATATGTTTGTTCAGTAATGCGCTCATAGTTGGTTCTCGACGGAGACTTTGCCGGTTTCCTCAAGGCATCGAGATTGTGCTTTGCTTTCACGGGATCTACCTTCTCCTCCGGAGGTGGATGTCTCTTTGCTTTCACCCCTTCAAAGAACTCCTTCACGTGGGTCCGCACGATCGTATCGTTTTCCTCCTCGGTCCTCTCGTACAGTAACTTCTCTAGAGTCTTGAGAGGTGGACCGTATCTGTATTGCCTCCCGCCTCTGGTTGTGCTGCTAGACGTCGGAGCACACGGAGCGGCTGCGATGTCTGTCTTCTTTCGTGCTTGCTTACGAGACGGAGGAGAAGGACTAGATGCGCCGGAGCAGCCGGGGCGGTGGCGGGTCTCTTCCGCCCTTGCTGGCGAGGCGGAGAAGGAGGAGGCTGCTGGCTGCTCGGGAGCGCCGGCACAGGCGAAGAAGGAGGCGGAGTGCCGCCATGCGCCAGAGAAGGAGGCCGAGTGCCGCCACACATGCCCTGATCGTCACTCGCCGGAGGAGGAGTTAGTGGAGGAGGCGGAGTGCCCTGACTCAACGGAGGAGGAGGCGGAGGCGTCCAGTTTAGAAGGTTGATGAGCTCCTTCCGCCATAGGCATGGAGCCTTCGGAGCAGAACCAAACCTAGTCTCCCCTTCACCGGTAGGGTGGTCAAGCAGGAGGTCCTCAAATCCCTCCGTTATTTCATCCACCATCACCCTAGCATATCCTTCTGGAATCGCCCGACAGTGATAAGTTGCTCCGGGTCCAGTAGGATAATCAGAGCCAAGAGCCGCCTTGACCTTCAAATTCATCCATCGCGTCATAATGTGGCAATTTTGAGACTCCGTGATAGCATCCACGGGATAGATGACAATAGCCGTCAAGACATGCTCCGGCTGAAGCAGCTTGGTGGAAGCCACGCTGCTTCTCCGCTGAGATGGCGGGGTAGCTTCGGGGGAAGCTTCGACAAGTCGTTTGCTGCGATCTGCTGCTTCTCGTTCCTCTAGCCCCATTACCCTTTCGTGCAACGCCTGCAGTTGGCCCTGCTCCAGTTTCTTCCTCCTCTCGTGGGTTTTGTAACCCTCTGCATCCGGAAAACCAACCTTCCACGGAATGGAGCCTGGCATGCCTTGTGTCCATCCAGGGTGCTCAGGATTCCCGAGGGCCATTGTGAGCTCGTCCTTCTCCCTGTCTGGAACGAACGTCCCTCGCTGCGCTGCATTGATATAGTGTCGAAGGTGCTTGACTGGTATTTGCAGTTGCTCGTCTGTCCAATGGCACTTCCCTGATACAGGGTCCAAGGTTCCGCCAGCCCAGAAGAACCATGTCCGGCAACGGTCTGGCCTGTACATTGTCTCTGGTTCAATCCCTTTTTCCTGCAGATCATTCTCAGCCTTGGACCACTTAGGCCGGGCTTTGAGGTAGCCACCTGACCCCGTGCGATGGTGAAGATTCTTCTTCGCAGCATTTTGCTTGTTTTCGCCGACATCTTCTTACTCTTTTCCGATGTCTTGTGGGCCACAAATGCGGGCCAGTGATCTTTGATCTTCTCATATTTGCCGATGAATTTTGGTGTATCTTCTTTGTCGACAAACTTGTTCAACTATTTCCTCCACCTCCTGAATAGGGTTGCCATCTCCTTAAGAGCACAAGACTTGATTAATTTCTCTTTAACTGGCTTCTCCGGATCCTCCTCTGGCGGTAGGGTGAAATTTGCCTTCAGCTAAGTCCAAAGATCTTCTTTCTGCATATCATTGACATAAGACACCTCAGGGTCTTCCTCCTTAGGCTTATACCATTGCTGGATGCTGATCGGGATCTTGTCCCTAACAAGAACCCCGCACCGAGTAGAAAATGCGCGCTTTGTCCGGATGGGTTCAATCGGTTCGCCGTCGGGCGCGATTTCTATGATCTCAAACTTTTCATCCGAGCTCAACTTTTTCTTCGGGCCTCGTCTCCTTACCGAAGTTGTGCTCGATCCGGTGGGCTAGAAATTAAAAGGAAGAAAGGTGAGAGTAATTAATATGTGCACATATACCAAAACAATGGATGCATCAATTAACTAGTCAGCACGGGCTTAACTAATATATATATACCTAGCCGGACTCGGTTCGGTCACCGGAGCAGTCACCACGATCTCCTTCTTTGTGTCACCGGAGCCATCATGAACATAGCCCTCTTCTTGTACCGGCATTAATGGGCCGAAGCCATCATGAACATAGCCCTCTTCTTCATCCAGTCCTTCCTGACCATCGGTGTTGTTGAGAAATGACGCAACTTCATCACTTCCTTGTGCGATTATGTCCCCCAACATCGCTTCTGTTTCTTCGTCTCGGGAGTGCTCCATAGTTTCTGCAAATATTTACAACATGTCAATTATTATATTAGTCGCAAACGTAGAACTAGCTAGCTAATCACAATAAGGAATCATGTTAGTGGCCTCGATGCTGCTTCTCTAGCGTTTGGGGTCGCCTCGACACAACGCTTCAAGGGTTTGGGGTGGCCTCGACGACAACGCTCTTTTAACTTGGTAAATTTGGGTGGCCTCGAGAGAGTTAATTTGTCGGGTAGGGGCGCGGCGGGAGGGGGTAGGAGACCAACATCGTTTTGTCTCTAGGGTTTGGGTGTCCTCGAGAGTTTTGGTCGAGCGAGAGGGCCGAGGGGGGTGCTGCCGTTGTATAAGTTATCACGGTCGAGAGGGGGTATACATATCGACCACCCCTCATGTCGAAGTTATCTCGAGGGGGTTATATCGACAACGACGCGACATACATATAAATGGGAAAATAATGTTATCGGGGAGGGGGTATCGGTACCCCCCCTCGTGTTGAAGTTTCTTCTTTCTCCTATATTCCTTTCTTTCTTCTTCTCCTCTTCTTTTTCTTCTTCTCCCTCGAGAAAGGAAAATAATTAAGGAAATGGAAGAAAAGAGGAAGAAGGAATAAGGAAGAAGAAGAAGAAAAAAAAGAAGAAAAAAAGAGGAGAAGAAGAAAGGAATAGAGGAGAAGAAGAAAAAATAGAATTTTTTTTCTAATTTTTCTTCTTCTCCTCTATTCCTTTCTTCTTCTCCTCTTATTTTTCTTCTTTTTTCCTCTTCTTATTTATTTCTCCTCTTCTTCCTCTCCTCTTCTTCTCCTTAATTTCTTCCTCTTCTTATTTTCCTTTTTCCTCTCATTCTTTTTCTTCTTCTTCTTCCTTCTTCCTTCGTCCTCTTTTCTTCCTTTTCTTTATTTTACTTTCTCCTCTACACTAAGCTAAAATGCACTAACCTAAAATTGATATCTACTAACAACCTAAATAAAAAATTA
This sequence comes from Triticum dicoccoides, assembly GCF_002162155.2. NCBI lineage: Eukaryota > Viridiplantae > Streptophyta > Magnoliopsida > Poales > Poaceae > Triticum > Triticum dicoccoides. The sequence goes on along the minus strand of NC_041387.1, from coordinate 238,491,665 downwards.
ATACATATATGAAAAAAACATATATAAACAAAAAAATGCTATGAACATTATATTCATACATACATATATAGCCACATCCATTCATCATATATATAGCTACCACATACATATATACATTATATATATGAAAAAAATGCAATGAACAAAAAAAATACACTTATGAAAAAAATACTATGAACATGTACACATATATACACATACAAACACATATACACAAAAAATGCAAAAAAAAATGCTATGGAAATTGCTATGGAGGAAAATGCAGGGCAGGGGCGACCGGGCGGCGCGCGGCGGCCGCGTAGGGCAGGGGCGGCGGCGCGCCGGCCGTGCAGGACAGGC
>NC_041387.1:238484761-238491316 GCF_002162155.2 Triticum dicoccoides | reverse complement strand
GCAGGGGCGGCGGCGCGGTGGCCCCGCAGGGGCGCGGGATGGGAGGGGCGCAGGAGTAGGCTGTGCTCACAGGGGGCGGCGGCGAGGGCGAAGGCGAGCAGCCTGACGGCGTCAGTGGCGGCGGCGACGGCAAGGTGGAGCAGGGGCGTCGGGCGGCGACGGCGACGAGGAGGAGCAGGGGGCGTCGGGGGAGAAGTGGGCGATTTGGCCGGAAACTGCTAAGTGCTGCTTATATAGCAAAGCCTTTAGTCCCGGTTGGTAGCACCAACCGGGACTAATGCACCCTTTAATACCGGTTGGTGCCACCAACCGGGACCAAAGGCCTCTTTTCAGCAGCCCAAAGGGCGGGAAGCGGCGGCCTTTGTCCCGGTTGGTGGCACGAACCGGTACCAATGCCCCCCCTTTAGTCCTGGTTGGTGCCACCAACTGAGACCAAAGGCCCTTGTGCTGCCCCCGTCGGGGCCAAAGTTTAGTCCCACCTCGCTAGTTGAGAGGGGAACGCAGTGGTTTATAAGCCCCACTGTCGCACCCCTCTCGAGGTCCTCTCCACCGTAGGCTTGCGGGCCTGCTTGCTACTGCTTTGCCTGATGGGCCTTCTGGGCCTACTGCGGGCATGAATCCTGGCCCATGGTAGGGTTTCTAGTCGTATTCAGGCCGTGGGGGCCCACTAGGAGGCATTTTTTTGTTTTTGTTTTCTTTACTTATTGTTGCTATTTTTATTTTTTTTTCCAGTTTTTTTGTTTTATTTTCTGCATTGTTTATTTTCTTTTGTTTTTTGCTTTACTTTTAAATTCTTTTTTGCTTTTAGTTTTAGGAAAATTATAAACTTTCTGTTAGTGCCATTACTTTTCAAATTTGAAAACACTTTTTTTGTTTTTATCTTGGTTTATTTATTTTATTTTGTTTCTACTTACAACAAAATACTTATTGTTGCTATTTTTAATTATTTTCCAGTTTTTTTGTTTTGTTTTCTGCATTATTTATTTTCTTTTGTTTTTGCTTTATTTTTTAATTCTTTTTGCTTTTAGTTTAAGAAAAATTATGAACTTTCTGTTAGTGCCATTAGTTTTCAAATTTGAAAACACTTTTTTTGTTTTTTGTTTTCTTTCTTGCTTTATTTATTTTATTTTGTTTTTACTTACAACAAAATACTTATTGTTGCTATTTTTAATTATTACGAGGGCCAAACCATAAGACATTAAAGCATTTCAAATGAACTCTGAAAAAGTTGAAAGTTGGCATGGTATCATAAATTCATCCACATAGGATGTGCATGTACAAAACGGACAATCGTATTATACTCGTTTGTTACAAAGTTGGCATGGTATCATCATAATAGTTGCGGGAGAAAGTCTTCACTTTTTCTTCGGTTGTGTCATTTGCTTATTGCGCCGTAACCATGGATAATCTTCATCGTTTATCAGGATGCTGGGGTCAGACTTGACTTTGAAGGGAGGAATTTCATGAAACTTTTCATAATCTTCAGACATGTCTGTCTTGCCCTCCACTCCCACGATGTCCCTTTTTCCTGAAAGAACTATGTGGCGCTTTGGATCATCGTATGATGTATTCGCTTCCTTATCTTTTCTCTTTCTCGGTCTGGTAGACATGTCCTTCACATAGATAACCTGTACCACATCATTGGCTAGGACAAACGGTTCGTCAGTGTACCCAAGATTTTTCAGATCCACTGTTGTCATTTTGTATTGTGGGTCTACAGATTGACCCATTTGCACTTAAACAAAGGGACCTTAAAATCATGTCTGCGGTCAAGTTCCCATATGTCCACTATGTAACCATAATATGTGTCCTTTCCCCTCTCGGTTGTTGCATCAAAGCAGACACCGCTGTTTTGGTTCGTGCTCTTTTGATCTTGGTCAATCGTGTAAAATGTATTCCCATTTATCTCGTATCCTTTCCAAATCAATACAATCAAAGATGGTCCCCTGGACAACAAGTACAGCTCATCACAAACAGTGTTGTCACCTCTGAGACGTGCTTCCAACCAACTGTTGAAAGTCCTGATGTGTTCACATGTAATCCAGTCGTCCCACTGCTCCGGATGTTTGGAGCGCAGACTGTTCTTGTGTTCATCGACATACGGGGTCACCAAGGTAGAGTTCTCTAGAACTGTGTAGTGTGCTTAAGACCAAGAATATCCGTCCCTGCATATTATTGAGTCCCTTCCAAGCGTGCCTTTTCCAGTCAGTCTCCCCTCATACCGCGATTTAGGGAGACCTATATTCTTAAGGCCAGGAATGAAGTCAACACAAAACCCGATGACATCCTCTATTTGATGGCCCATGGAGATGCTTCCTTCTGGCCTAGCGTGGTTACGGACATATTTATTTACGACTCCGATGAACCTCTCAAAGGGGTACATATTGTGTAGAAATACGGGGCCCAGAATGACAATCTCGTCAACTAGATGAACTAGGACGTGCGTCATGATATTGAAGAAGGATGGTGGGAACACCAGCTCGAAACTGACAAGACATTGAATCACCTTCTGAGAGATTGCATTGAGGAATGCACATAGCTTCACAATGGCTAATCGGACGTTTTTCGATAGAAGCCCTCTCAATGCAACCGGAAGCAGTTGCGTCATAATCATGTGGCAGTCATGAGACTTTAGGTTCTGAAACTTTTTCTCTGCCATATTTATTATTCCTTTTATATTCTACGAGAAGCTAGTCGGGACCTTCATACTAAGCAGACATTCAAAGAAGATTTCCTTCTCTTCTTTGGTAAGAGCATAGCTGGCAGGACTTTCATACTGCTTTGGACGCATGCCGTCTTTTTTGTGCAAACGTTGCAGGTCCTCCCGTGCTTCAGCTGTATCTTTGGTCTTCCCATATACGCCCAAGAAGCCTAGCAGGTTCACGCAAAGGTTCTTCGTCACGTGCATCACGTCGATCGAAGAGCGGACCTCTAGGTCTTTCCAGTAGGGTAGGTCCCAAAATATAGATTTGTTCTTCCACATGGGTGCGTGTCCCCCAGCGTCACTCGGAACAGCTAGTCCGCCGGTACCCTTTCCAAAGATTACGTGTAAATCATTGACCATAGCAAGTACGTGATCACCGGTACGCATGGCGGGCTTATTCCGGTGATCTGCCTCGCCTTTGAAATGCTTGCCTTTCTTTCGACATTGATGGTTGGTCGGAAGAAATCGACGATGGCCCATGTACACATTCTTCCTGCAGCTTCCCAGGTATATACTATCGGTGTCAAGTAAACAGTGCGTGCATGCGTGGTATCCCTTGTTTGTCTATCCTGAAAGGTTACTGAGAGCGGGCCAATCGTTGATGGTCAAGAACAACAACGCCTTTAGGTGAAATTCCTCCTGTTTGCGCTCATCGCACGTACGTACACCGTTTCCATTCCACAGCTATAAAAGTTCTTCAACTAATGGCCTTAGGTACACATCAATGTCGTTGCCGGGTTGCTTAGGGCCTTGGATGAGAACTGGCATCATAATGAACTTCTGCTTCATGCACATCCAAGGAGGAAGGTTATACATACATAGAGTCACGGGCCAGGTGCTGTGATTGCCGCTCTGCTCCCCGAAAGGACTAATGCCATCCGCGCTTAAAGCAAACCATACATTCCTTGGGTCACTTGCAAACTCATCCCAGTACTTTCTCTCGATTTTTCTCCACTGCGACCCATCAGCGGGTGCTCTCAACTTCCCATCTTTCTTATGGTCCTCACTGTGCCATCGCATCAACTTGGCATGCTCTCCATTTCTAAACAGATGTTTCAACCGTGGTATTATAGGAGCATACCACATCACCTTCGCAGGAACCCTCTTCCTGGGGGGCTCGCCGTCAACATCACCAGGGTCATCTCGTCTGATCTTATACCATAATGCACCACATACCGAGCATGCGTTCAGATCTTGTATGCACCGCGGTAGAGGATGCAGTCATTAGGGCATGCATGTATCTTCTGCACCTCCAATCCTAGAGGGCATATGACCTTCTTTGTTGTATATGTACTGTTGGGCAATTCATTATCCTTTGGAAGCTTCTTCTTCAATATTTTTAGTAGCTTCTCAAATCCTTTGTCAGGCACAGCATTCTCTGCCTTCCACTGCAGCAATTCCAGTAGGGTACCGAGCTTTGTGTTGCCATCTTCGCAATTGGGGTGCAACCCTTTTTTGTGGTCCTCTAACATGCGATCGAACTTCAGCTTCTCCTTTTGACTTTCGCATTGCGTCCTTGCATCGACACTGACCCGGCGGAGATCATCATCATCGGGCACATCGTCGGGTTCCTCTTGATCTTCAGCAGCTTCTCCCGTTGCAGCATCATCGTGCACATCGTGTGGTTCCTCTTGATGTTCAGTAGCATCACCATATTCAGGGGGCACATAGTTTTCATCGTACTCTTCTTCTTCGCTGTCTTCCATCATAACCCCTATTTCTTCGTGCCTCATCCAAACATTATAGTGTGGCATGAAACCCTTGTAAAGCAGGTGGGTGTGAAGGATTTTCTGGTCAGAGTAAGACTTCGTATTCCCACATATAGGGCATGGAAAACACATAAAACCATTCTGCTTGTTTGCGTCAGCCACTTCGAGAAAATCATGCACGCCCTTAATGTACTCGGAGGTGTGTCTTGAACCGTACATCCATTGCCGGTTCATCTGCGTGCATTATATATAATTAAGTGTGTCAAAAATCATTACAGAACATCATGAATAGATAATTAAGTGACCAAATTAATAAAAGTTCATCAACACATTAAAACCAAAGTACATACATAGTTCTCATCTAGCAACATAAAGCTCTGCAGAGCATCTAAATTAATTAAACCATACATTGAAACTATGTAAAACATTTCAATGCAAAAACAAATGCGATCATAATCGCAACCAATGTAACAACTGATCCAACGGCATAATGATACCAAGCCTCGGTGTGAATGGCATATTTTCTAATCTTTCTAATCTTCAAGTGCATTGCATCCATCTTGATCTTGTGATCATCGACGACATCCGCAACATGCAACTCCAATATGATCTTCTCCTCCTCAATTTTTCTAATTTTTTCCTTCAAGAAATTGTTTTCTACTTCAACTAAATTTAACCTCTTGACAATAGGGTCGGTTGGAATTTTTGGTTCAACAACCTCCTAGATAAATAAAATCTATGTCACGTTGGTCGGCATAATTTTCATAAACAATAGATGAACCAATAGTTATGAAAAGATCATATATACCACATCCGAATCATAGACACGACGAGGGCCGACAGGGGCGGATACCAAAACCATCGCACTATATAAGATGCAATAATAAAAAGTAAGAAAATTATACAAGTATCTATATAAACATACAAGTAAGAATTTTTTTCCTTTCAGAAAGAAGATAAGAACAAGATCTCACCACGGTGGTGCCGGCGACGAGATCGGCGCGGGCGATCGACGGTGGTGAAGACGGGGACGGGATGTGACGGACCGCTAAACCTAGACAAATATTGTGGAAAATGGAGCTTGGAGGTCGAGGTTGGAGAGGAGAAAGCTTAAGTAGTGTGGCTCGGGCATTCCATCAAACACCTGGTGTGCATAGGAGGTGTGCTAGAGCACCATAAAGCTCTCCCCTCGCCGGCCACGAAAAACAGTGCAGTGGGAGTGCTCTGCTCACGGGCGAGGGGTATATATAGGCAATTAATTGGTCCCGGTTCGGGACTAAAGGGCAGCCTTTGGTCCCGGTTCAGGCGACGAACTGGGACCAATGGTGGTGGGCCAGGAGCGAGGCACATTGGTCCCGGTTCGTCCCACCAACCGGGACCAAAAGGTCCTGACGAACTGGGACCAATGGCCCACATGGCCCGGCCGGCCCCCGGGGCTCATGAACCGGGTCCAATGCCCCCATTGGTCCTGGTTCTGGATTGAACCAGGACTAATGGGCTGACCTGGCCTGGACCATTGCCCCCTTTTCTACTAGTGCTAGCAGGATCGGTGGCTCCTCCCTCGCATCCTCCGGGTACAGAAGACAAAAGAAACCCTCGGCGGAGATGGCGTGCCCCATTGTTTGCAGGAGCAGAGGCTTGCCGTGGGTTGGGCACTGAGCCGAGGTGTGCCCCTCCTTGCTGCACACCACACACAGCGGCTAGAAGGTGCACATGTTCTGGAAGTGACCGGAGTGGCCGCACTTGAAGCACTCCGGGCCGTCGGTGTCTTCGACAGGGATCGGCGCCTCCTCTGTGCCCTTAGAGTAGCCAGGTATCTCGGATCTGGGCGGGAGGGGAGGCTTGGAAGCTGCCGCCCCCGCGGGCTTGAGCTTCGGCTTCTTTGCATGCAGATCTCTGGCGCGGCCGCCGCCCTGGGAGGCCAGCTGCCCCTTGCGCTTGAGCTCAAGCCCCTTCTTCTTGTACTCTTCCTTTTTCTTCTTCTTTCTCTCCAGATCCTTGAGCCACCAAGCGGGCAGCGGCCCCCACCCTCCCTCGTCGGCAGCACGGCCGCGGTTGCGGTCCCGCAACAGCTCCATGGGCGGCTTCTCCCCCCGGCGGTCAGACTTGGACCCCATCGACACCACCTCCATGAACGAACGC
>NC_041387.1:238471530-238484521 GCF_002162155.2 Triticum dicoccoides | reverse complement strand
GGAAGCGAGCGGAGTGGCCAAAACGCCGCACCTCTGAATCGGTGGTTGGAGAACCTAGTGAGGGATCTAGGGTTCCACGGGGAAGCCAAAGCCATTTATATGGCTGTGTGGCGCGGGCAGGCGTGGGCTGGGCTGTCACGCCCAATATGCGACCCTATCCAAAAGGAACTCGAAAGTCCCACCAAGGATAGACCCGCATATTGAAACGCTTTTGCAAGGTGGATATCATTACATCAACATTACATAATAGGTAGGGATACATACATAAGGCATACAATGCCACACGAATATAACATCATCTTACAAGAGCAACATCCGACTATGGATGAAACACAAATAGAAGCTCAAACGACATCCACCCTGCTAGCCCAGGCTGCCGACCTGGAACCTATCCCCTGATGGAAGAAGCAGAAGAAGAACTCAACGCAAGCAAAGCATCGCTCTCGCGTCATGATCATCGCACAACCTGTACCTACAACTGTTGTTGTAGTAATCTGTGAGCCACGAGGACTCAGCAATCCCATTACCATGGGTATCAAGACTAGCAAAGCTTAAAGTGAAAGGAAGGGGTAAATTGGTGAGGTTGCAGCAGTGGCTAAGCATATATGGTGGCTAACATACGCAAATAAGAGCGAGAAGAGAGCAAACGGAACGGTCGTCAACTAGTAATGATCAAAAAGTGATCCTGAACTCCTACTTACGTCAAACATAACCCAAAACCGTGTTCACTTCTTGGACTCCGCCGAAAAGAGACCATCATGGCTACACACGCGGTTGATGTGTTTTAATTCGGATCTGCTGTCAAGTTAACTACAATCGGACATTAACAAATTCCCATCTGCCTATAACCGCAGGCACGACTTTCGAAAGATTATACCCTGCAGGGGTGTCCCAACTTAGCCCATGATAAGCTCTCGCGATCAACGAAGGATATACCTTCTCCCAGGAAGACCCGATCAGACTCGGAATCCCGGTTTACAAGACATTTCGACAATGGTAAAACAAGACCAGCAAAGCCGCCCGATGCGCCGACAATCCCGATAGGAGCTGCACATATCTCGTTCTTAGGGCAACACCGGATAGGTCAGCCTACGAGTAAAACCAGCCCTCGAGTTGCCCCGAGGTGGCCCCGCAGTCTGCCCGGTTCAGACCAACACTTAGACAAGGACTGGCCCGGGGGGGGCTAAAATAAAGATGACCCTTGGGTTAATTACTCCCAAGGGAAATATAGGTGGTGGTGAGGCAAATGGTAAAACCAATGTTGGGCCTTGCTGGAGGAGTTTTATTCAAAGCGAACTGTCAAGGGGGTCCCATAAATCCCCCAACCGCGTAAGGAACGCAAAATCCGGGAACATAACACCAGTATGACGGAAACTAGGGCGGCAAGAGTGGAACAAAACACCAGGCATAAGGCCGAGCCTTCCACCCTTTACCAAGTATATAGATGCATTAATAATATAAGAGATATTGTGATATCCCAACATAATCCTGTCCGTCATGGAGCAATCTTCAACTTCACCTGCAACTAACAACGCTATAAGAGGGCTGAGCAACGCGGTAACATAGCCAGACAATGGTTTGCTAGGAAGGGTGTCAAAAGGTTAGAGGTTCATGGCTATTTGGGAGGCTTGATAAACAGGTGATAGGTAGTGCAGCATAGCGATAGAACGAAACAACTAGCATAGCAAAGATAGTAGTGAGATCCAGGGTAGCGGTCATCTTGCCTAAAATCCTGCAAGGAAGAAGAACAAGTCCATGAAGAAGATGAAGCCACGAAGATGAACCAAGCATAGACGAACAAATCCTCACGATCGCAACGAAACGGGAACTATCGAGAAGAAGAACACAACATAGTAAGCACACCACTCATAGACAAGATAAAATGCACAACAAGCATGATGCATGACAAAACTACATGAAGCTACTCATGGCAAGAGATGATGCAAACAAGAGCAAAACATCAAGGCAAGTTTTAAATGAGGTCGGGAACAACATATAACAATTCCGGTAAGTCCTCATATGCATATTTCGTAATTGGTCCAGATCTGAATAAACCTTATGTTCAAGTTGTTAAACATCAAGTTAAGATGCACAAAGATGATCTACACGAGATTCTAGTCAAGTTACATATAAAGTTCATTTAGTTCAGAGCTATTGCATACAAACATCAAGCAAACACACCAAAACAAGGATGCAACATGATAATATGAAACTACATGCAAAATCAAGCAAGTTTCATATAGAGCACACTCAAAACGGAGCAACGGTTCAACACACACACACTACAAGTTATAGCAACAAACTGTGCAAAACAGCAACTAGGCATATTGCAAGCATCAAAACAACATGCTATAGGACCCCAACAAGAAAACAAAAGTCAGGGGCATGATGTACAGGTAAAGCATAACAAAACATGAACACTGAGCTATCTCCAGAAATCACTAGAACATGCTTAAACACACATGGCAAGATTGCAAATAATAACAATTTCAGACTTTGCAGAAATAACATCAAGTTGCAATGTTTAGAGCTATCAAACAACATATTACAGGAACTTATCATGGCAAACAAAGGCATGGCAGGAATCTACTAAAAGCATAGAACAAAAGTCCCTTACTGACCATCAGCCAAAAAGGACCAGAAGATATGATGGCACCCATGTAAACATAGCAAGTTTCGTTAATAGATTCAGCAAACAGGGCATGGCAGGAACAACGATAAGTAGGCATGTTGGTGAGCTTGTACCACTCACCACAGAGCAATACATGGCATGAAAAGGAAACCAATAGTAAGAAGACATGTTTGTGAAGCTAATAATGGCAAGAGAAAGTTCATAGGGTACATGGATCACTAACAACAATCATGGCAACAACTGAACTTAATGTTAACAGGCCGACAACAACATTATTTAGCAACTTTGGAGCAAGATTACAACAAGATACAGCCGGCTATAATTGCAACCAGGGGCATGGATGGATAGATCATAACATGTAGAACAAATCACCCTTAGTGAACATCTCCAGATTATGCATAGAATGACTTGTAGCAGCAGGTTTACATAGCATCACGAAATAACAGATTCAGCCTAGCAAAACAGTAACAGCAAGTACACTACTTCACGAGATCGATTCACTCACCACAAGTCATTGCATGACAAGATAAGCATAGCATCAGCAAGAAGACATGTTTATGAAGCTAACCAAGGCAAGAACAAGTTCATAGCATGCAAGTATCAACTACAACAACCTTGGCAAAGTTGAATAACATGTAAAGAATCTGTCAGGAAACATTTTGTAGCAAAAGTAGAGCAAGCAAATGACATGCTAGACTACTCCATAATTTGCAAACAGGGGCATGAATGGATAGACCATAACCATATGTTCAAAACATCCTTACTGAAGTATCTCAAGATATGCATGTTGGGGAACGTTGCAGAAAACAAAAATTTTCCTACTCGTTTCACCAAGATCATCTAGGAGTTCATCTAGCAACGAGTGATTAGATGCATCTACATACCTTTGTAGATCGTGCACGGAAGCGTTCAAAAGAACGGTGATGATGTAGTCGTACTCGACGTGATCCAAATCACCGATGACCAGCGCCGAACGGACGGCACCTCCGCGTTCAACACACGTACGGTACAGCCACGTCTCCTCCTTCTTGATCCAGCAAGGGAGGGAGGAGAGGTTGAGGGAGATGGCACCAGCAGCAGCACGACGTCGTGGTGTTGATGGAGCTGCAGTACTCCGGCAGAGCTTCGCTAAGCACTATGGAGGTGGAGGAGGTGTTGGAGAGGGAGAAGGAGGCAACCAAAGGCCAAGGCGTTCAGGTATGAAGTCCCTCCTCTCCCCCACTATATATAGGGGTGCCAAAGGGGGGTGGTGCGCAGCCTAGGAGATCCAATCTCCTATGGCCGGCGGCCAAGGGGAGGTTTCCCTCCCCCCAAGGCACCTAGGGGTGCCTTCCACCACTAGGACTCCTCCTAGGGGAAACCCTAGGCGCATGGGCCTATGTGGGGCTGGTGCCCTTGGCCCATTAGGCCAAGGCGCACCCCCTACAGCCCATGTGGCCCCTCTGGGACAGGTGGACCCACACGGTGGACCCCCGGGACCCTTCCAGTTGTCCCGGTACAATACCGATAACCCCGAAACTTGTCCCGATGCCCGAAACAGGACTTCCCATATATAAATCTTTACCTCCGGACCATTCCGGAACTCCTCGTGACGTCCGGGATCTCATCCGGGACTCCGAACAACATTCGGGTTACTGCATATACATATCCCTACAACCCTAGCGTAACTGAACCTTAAGTGTGTAGACCCTACGGGTTCGGGAGACAAGCAGACATGACCGAGACGACTCTCCGATCAATAACCAACAGCGGGATCTGGATACCCATGCTGGCTCCCACATGCTCCACGATGATCTCATCGGATGAACCACGATGTCGAGGATTCTATCAACCCCGTACGCTATTCCCTTTGTCTATCGATATGTTACTTGCCCGAGATTCGATCGTCGGTATCCCAATACCTCGTTCAATCTCGTTACCGGCAAGTCACTTTACTCGTGCCGTAATGCATGATCCCATGACCAGACACTTGGTCACTTTGAGCTCATTATGATGATGCATTACCGAGTGGGCCCAGTGATACCTCTCCGTCATACGGAGTGACAAATCCCAGTCTTGATCCATGTCACCCAACAGACACTTTCGGAGATGCCCGTAGTCTACCTTTATAGTCACCCAGTTACGTTGTGACGTTTGGCATACCCAAAGCACTCCTACGGTATCCGGGAGTTACACGATCTCATGGTCTAAGGAAAAGATACTTGACATTGGAAAACTCTAGCAAACGAACTATACGATCTTGTGCTATGTTTAGGATTGGGTCTTGTCCATCACATCATTCTCCTAATGATGTGATCTCGTTATCAATGACATCCAGTGTCCATAGTCAGGAAACCATGACTATCTGTTGATCAACGAGCTAGTCAACTAGAGGCTCACTAGGGACATGTTGATGTCTGTTATTCACACATGTATTATGATTTCCGGATAACACAATTATAGCATGAATAAAGACAATTATCATGAACAAGGAAATATAATAATAATGCTTTTATTATTGCCTCTAGGACATATTTCCAACAGTCTCCCACTTGGACTAGAGTCAATAATCTAGTTACATTGTGATGGATCGAACACCCATGGAATTCTGGTGTTGGTCATGTTTTGCTCTAGGGAGAGGTTTAGTCAACGGATCTGCTACATTCAGGTCCGTATGTACTTTACAAATCTCTATGTCTCCATCTTGAACATTTTCACGAATGGAGTTGAAGCAACGCTTGATGTGCCTTGTCTTCTTGTGAAACCTGGGCTCCTTGGCAAGTGCAATAGCTCCAGTGTTGTCACAGAAGAGCTTGATCGGCCCCGACGCATTGGGTATGACTCCTAGGTCGGTGATGAACTCCTTCACCCATATTGCTTCATGTGCTGCCTCCGAGGCTGCCATGTACTCCACTTCACATGTAGATCCCGCCACGACGCTTTGCTTGCAACTGCACCAGCTTACTGCCCCACCATTCAAAATATACACGTATCCAGTTTGTGACTTAGAGTCATCCAGATCTGTGTCGAAGCTAGCGTCGACGTAACCCTTTACGACGAGCTCTTCATCACCTCCATAAACGAGAAACATTTCCTTAGTCCTTTTCAGGTACTTCAGGATATTCTTGACCGCTATCCAGTGTTCCTTGCCAGGATTACTTTGGTACCTTCCTACCAAACTTACGGCAAGGTTTACATCAGGTCTGGTACACAGCATGGCATACATAATAGAACCTATGGCTGAGGCATAGGGGATGACGCTCATCTCTTCTATATCTTCTGCCGTGGTCGGACATTGAGCTGAGCTCAATTTCATACCTTGCAACACAGGCAAGAACCCCTTCTTGGATTGATCCATATTGAACTTCTTCAATATCTTATCAAGGTATGTGCTTTGTGAAAGACCTATGAGGCGTCTCGATCTATCTCTATAGATTTTGATGCCTAATATATAAGCAGCTTCTCCAAGGTCCTTCATTGAAAAACTTTTATTCAAGTAGGCCTTGATGCTGTCCAAGAGTTCTATATCATTTCCCATCAAAAGTATGTCATCTACATATAATATGAGAAATGCTACAGAGCTCCCACTCACTTTCTTGTAAACGCAGGCTTCTCCATAAGTCTGTGTAAACCCAAACGCTTTGATCATCTCATCAAAGCGAATGTTCCAACTCCGAGATGCTTGTACCAGCCCATAAATCGAGCGTTGGAGCTTGCACACTTTGTCAGCATTCTTAGGATCGACAAAACCTTCTGGCTGCATCATATACAATTCTTCCTTAAGGAAACCATTAAGGAATGCCGTTTTGACGTCCATTTGCCATATTTCGTAATCATAGAATGCGGCAATTGCTAACATGATTCGGACGGACTTCAGCTTCGCTACCGGTGAGAAAGTCTCATCGTAGTCAACCCCTTGAACTTGTCGATAACCCTTAGCGACAAGCCGAGCTTTATAGATGGTCACATTACCATCCGCGTCTGTCTTCTTCTTAAAGATCCATTTATTTTCTATGGCTCGCCGCTCAACGGGCAAGTCAGTCAAAGTCCATACTTTGTTTTCATACATGGATCCTATCTCGGATTTCATGGCTTCTAGCCATTTGTCGGAATCCGGGCCCGCCATCGCTTCTTCATAGTTCGAAGGTTCACCGTTGTCTAACAGCATGATTTCCAAGACAGGGTTGCCGTACCACTCTGGTGCGGAACGTGTCCTTGTGGACCTTCGAATTTCAGTAGGGGCTTGATCAGAAGTATCTTGATCATTGTCATTAATTTCCTCTCCAGTCGGTGTAGGCACCTCAGGAACATTTTCTTGAGTTGCGCCATTTTCCGGCTCAAGAGGTAATACTTCATCAAGCTCTACTTTCCTCCCACTTACTTCTTTCGAGAGAAACTCTTTCTCCAGAAAGGACCCATTCTTGGCAACAAAGATCTTGCCTTCGGATTTGAGGTAGAAGGTGTACCCAATAGTTTCTTTTGGGTATCCTATGAAGACGCATTTTTCCGACTTGGGTTCGAGCTTTTCAGGTTGAAGTTTCTTGACATAAGCATCGCATCCCCAAACTTTTAGAAACGACAGCTTAGGTTTCTTCCCAAACCATAATTCATACGGTGTCGTCTCAACGGATTTCGACGGAGCCCTATTCAAAGTGAATGCGGCAGTCTCTAAAGCATAGCCCCAAAAAGAAAGCGGTAAATCGGTAAGAGACATCATAGATCGCACCATATCTAACAGAGTGCGATTACGACGTTCGGACACACCATTACGCTGAGGTGTTCTAGGCGGCGTGAGTTGTGAAACTATTCCACATTTTCTTAAGTGTGCCCCAAACTCGTGACTCAAGTATTCTCCTCCACGATCTGATCGTAGAAACTTGATTTTCCTGTCACGTTGATTTTCAACCTCACTCTGAAATTCCTTGAACTTTTCAAAGGTTTCAGACTTGTGTTTCATTAAGTAGATATACCCATACCTACTTAAATCATCAGTGAGGGTGAGAACATAACGATAGCCACCGCGAGCCTCAACACTCATTGGACCGCACACATCGGTATGTATGATTTCCAATAAGTCGGTTGCTCGCTCCATTGTTCCTGAGAACGGAGTCTTGGTCATTTTACCCATAAGGCATGGTTCGCACGTGTCAAATGATTCATAATCAAGAGACTCTAAAAGTCCATCAGCATGGAGCTTCTTCATGCGTCTGACACCTATGTGACCAAGGCGGCAGTGCCACAGGTAAGTGGGACTATCATTATTAACCTTACTTCTTTTGGTACTCACATTATGAATATGTGTAGCATCACGTTCGAGATTCATAAGGAATAAACCATTCACCATAGGAGCATGACCATAAAACATATCTCTCATAAAAATGGAACAACCATTATTCTCAAATTTAAAAGAGTAGCCATCTCGAATTAAACGAGATCCCGATACAATGTTCATGCTCAAAGCTGGCACTAAATAACAATTATTAAGGTTTAAAACTAATCCCGAAGGGAGATGTAGAGGTAGCGTGCCGACGGCGATCACATTGACCTTGGAACCATTCCCGACGCGCATCGTCACCTCGTCCTTTGCCAGTTTCCGCTTATTCCGCAACCCCTGCTTTGAGTTACAAATGTGAGCAACTGCACCGGTATCAAATACCCAGGAGCCACTACGGGCACTAGTAAGGTACACATCAATTACATGTATATCACATATACCTTTTGTTTTGCCGGCCTTCTTATCCGCTAAGTACTTAGGGCAGTTCCGCTTCCAGTGACCGCTTCCCTTGCAATAAAAGCACTCAGTCTCGGGCTTGGGTCCATTCTTTGGCTGCTTCCCGGCAGCTTGCTTGCCGGGCGCGGCAACCTCCTTGCCGTCCTTCTTGAAGTTCTTTTTACCCTTGCCTTTCTTGAACTTAGTGGTTTTATTGACCATCAACACTTGATGTTCCTTTCTGACTTCTACCTCTGCTGATTTCAGCATAGCAAATACTTCAGGAATGGTCTTTTCCATCCCCTGCATATTGAAGTTCATCACAAAGCTCTTGTAGCTTGGTGGAAGCGACTGGAGGATTCTGTCAATGACCGCATCATCCGGGAGATTAACTCCCAGCTGAGTCAAGCGGTTATGCAACCCAGACATAGTGAGTATGTGCTCACTGACAGAACTGTTTTCCTCCATCTTACAGCTGAAGAATTTGTCGGAGACTTCATATCTCTCGACCCGGGCATGAGGTTGGAAAACCATTTTCAGCTCTTCGAACATCTCATATGCTCCATGTCTCTCAAAACGCTTTTGGAGCCCCGGCTCTAGGCTGTAAAGCATGCCGCACTGAACGAGGGAGTAGTCATCGAATCGTGCCTGCCAAGCGTTCATAACATCTTGTTCTGCAGGGAGAACGGGTGCGTCACCAAGCGGTGCTTGTAGGACATAATCTTTCTTGGCAGCTATGAGGATGATCCTCAGGTTCCGGACCCAGTCCGTATAGTTGCTGCCATCGTCTTTCAGCTTAGTTTTCTCTAGGAACGCGTTGAAGTTGAGGACTACGTTGGCCATTTGATCTACAAGACATATTGCAAAGATTTTAGACTAAGTTCATGATAATTAAGTTCAACTAATCAAATTATTAGTGAACTCCCACTTAGATTAGACATCCCTCTAGTCATCTAAGTATTACATGATCCGAGTTAAACTAGACCGTGTCCGATCATCACATGAGACGGACTAGTCAACATCGGTGAACATCTTCATGTTGATCGTATCTTCTATACGACTCATGCTCGACCTTTCGGTCTTCTGTGTTCCGAGGACATGTCTGTACATGCTAGGCTCGTCAAGTCAACCTAAGTGTTTGCATGTGTAAATCTGTCTTACACCCGTTGTATGTGAACGTCTGAATAAAACACCCGATCATCACGTGGTGTTTTGAAACAGCAAACTGTCGCAACGGTGCACAGTTAGGGGGAACACTTCTTGAATTTATTGTGAGGGATCATCTTATTTACTACCATCGTTCTAAGTAAACAAGATGCAAAACATGATAAACATCACATGCAATCAAATAATAAACGTGACATGATATGGCCAATATCACATAGCTCCTTTGATCTCCATCTTGGGGCTCCATGATCATCTTGTCACCGGCTTGACACCATGATCTCCATCATCATGATCTCCATCATTGTGTCTCCATGAAGTTGCTCGCCAACTATTACTTCTACTACTATGGCTAACGCGTTTAGCAATAAAGTAAAGTAATTTACATGGCGTTTCTTGATGACACGCAGGTCATATAAAAGAATAAAGACAACTCCTATGGCTCCTGCCGGTTGTCATACTCATCGACATGCAAGTCGTGAATCCTATTACAATAGCATGAACATCTCATACATCACATATAGATCATTCATCATTCATCACAACTTCGGCCATATCATATCACAAACCACTTGCTGCAAAAACAAGTTAGACGTCCTCTAATTGTTGTTGCAAGTTTTACGTGGCTGAATTAGGGTTCTAGCAAGAACGTTTTATTACCTACGTTAAAGCCACAACGTGATTTGTCAACTTCTATTTACCCTTCATAAGGACCCTGTTCATCGATTCCGCTCCAACTAAAGTAGGAGAGACAGACACCCGCCAGCCACCTTATTCAACTAGTGCATGTTAGTCGGTGGAACCGGTCTCACGTAAGCGTACGTGTAAGGTTGGTCCGGGCCGCTTCATCCCCAATACCGCTGAAGCAAGAAAGGACTAGTAACGGCAAGAAAGTTGACAAATCTACGCCCACAACAAATTGTGTTCTACTCGCGCAAGAAGAACTACGCATAGACCTAGCTCATGATGCCACTGTTGGGGAACGTTGCAGAAAACAAAAATTTTCCTACTCGTTTCACCAAGATCATCTAGGAGTTCATCTAGCAACGAGTGATTAGATGCATCTACATACCTTTGTAGATCGTGCACGGAAGCGTTCAAAAGAACGGTGATGATGTAGTCGTACTCGACGTGATCCAAATCACCGATGACCAGTGCCGAACGGACGGCACCTCCGCGTTCAACACACGTACGGAACAGCCACGTCTCCTCCTTCTTGATCCAGCAAGGGAGGGAGGAGAGGTTGAGGGAGATGGCACCAGCAGCAGCACGACTGCGTGGTGTTGATGGAGCTGCAGTACTCCGGCAGAGCTTCGCTAAGCACTATGGAGGTGGAGGAGGTGTTGGAGAGGGAGAAGGAGGCAACCAAAGGCCAAGGCGTTCAGGTATGAAGTCCCTCCTCTCCCCCACTATATATAGGAGTGCCAAAGGGGGGGTGGTGTGCAGCCTAGGAGATCCAATCTCCTATGGCCGGCGGCCAAGGGGAGGTTTCCCTCCCCCCCAAGGCACCTAGGGGTGCCTTCCACCACTAGGACTCCTCCTAGGGGAAACCCTAGGCGCATGGGCCTATGTGGGGCTGGTGCCCTTGGCCCATTAGGCCAAGGCGCACCCCCTACAGCCCATGTGGCCCCTCCGGGACAGGTGGACCCACCCGGTGGACCCCAGGGACCCTTCCGGTGGTCCCGGTACAATACCGATAACCCCGAAACTTGTCCCGATGCCCGAAACAGGACTTCCCATATATAAATATTTACCTCCGGACCATTCCGGAACTCCTCGTGACGTCCGGGATCTCATCCGGGACTCCGAACAACATTCGGGTTACTGCATATACATATCCCTACAACCCTAGCGTAACTGAACCTTAAGTGTGTAGACCCTACGGGTTCGGGAGACAAGCAGACATGACCGAGACGACTCTCCGGTCAATAACCAACAGCGGGATCTGGATACCCATGCTGGCTCCCACATGCTCCACGATGATCTCATCGGATGAACCACGATGTCGAGGATTCTATCAACCCCGTATGCTATTCCCTTTGTCTATCGATATGTTACTTGCCCGAGATTCGATCGTCGGTATCCCAATACCTCGTTCAATCTCGTTACCGGCAAGTCACTTTACTCGTGCCGTAATGCATGATCCCGTGACCTGACACTTGGTCACTCTGAGCTCATTATGATGATGCATTACCGAGTGGGCCCAGTGATACCTCTCCATCATACGGAGTGACAAATCCTAGTCTTGATCCATGTCACCCAACAGACACTTTCGGAGATGCCCGTAGTCTACCTTTATAGTCACCCAGTTACGTTGTGACGTTTGGCATACCCAAAGCACTCCTACGGTATCCGGGAGTTACACGATCTCATGGTCTAAGGAAAAGATACTTGACATTGGAAAACTCTAGCAAACGAACTATACGATCTTGTGCTATGTTTAGGATTGGGTCTTGTCCATCACATCATTCTCCTAATGATGTGATCTCGTTATCAATGACATCCAGTGTCCATAGTCAGGAAACCATGACTATCTGTTGATCAACGAGCTAGTCAACTAGAGGCTCACTAGGGACATGTTGATGTCTGTTATTCACACATGTATTACGATTTCCGGATAACACAATTATAGCATGAATAAAGACAATTATCATGAACAAGGAAATATAATAATAATGCTTTTATTATTGCCTCTAGGGCATATTTCCAACAATGCATGGATCTCTTTGTAGCATCATGTTTACATGACATCAAAATAACAGCAAAACAGGGACTGAAATAGCAACATCACGAAGCCTAGTTTGCATGCTTTTGCTAGTCACCACATTGATCACAAAAATACATGGCATACACCACTATAAAGATGGTATGGCATAGTTCAAAACACATGTAGACATCAACCTAATAGGATGCACACATCAATCATGGCAAAAATGACAAATGAGCATGTTCTGTTAACACACAACAGACAACATCAACTAGCACTCTTGAAACGATGATTCAGGCATCAAGATGGACCCAAATGAACATGATGCAATGGAATGAAATAAAGTACTCGTTGAGACGAACAATTTGACATATTGCACGCAAAAAACGGAGCAGTATGCATGGAGATATGATGCGATGAAGATGGCATGATAATGTCAAAATATTTCGGGACTTGGTGGAATTTTGGGGTCAACCTTGTGGATCCAGATCTGGGCGCGGTTGACAAGGACGGCCGGGGTCCTCGCCGGAGCAGAAGAGGAGGTGGCCGGAGATGGGGCGCGGGGTCGGAGGAGGCCGGGGCGGCGCCAGAGCCTGGCGATGCTGCGGGAGGAGGCCGGCGCCGGAGGAGCTGCGGGCTCCGGCCGGCCGAGGCGGAGCGGCCACCGGGGCGGAGAGGACGGCCAGCGGGCGCGGGAGGCGAGCCGCGGGGAGGTCCGCACCGGCGGCGAGGTGCGGCGGCGCCGGGGTGGCGGAGGCGCGCCGGAGGGAGGCGACTGGGGGCGGTGGCCGGCCGGGGC
>NC_041387.1:238466950-238471042 GCF_002162155.2 Triticum dicoccoides | reverse complement strand
GCGCGGGCGCAGTCGAGTCGGGCGGCGACACGTGGCGGCGGCGGAGCAGGTCGGACACGTCCGGCGCGACGCGGACGCGTCCGGCGGCGTGGGGAGGAGTTGCTAGGTTTTCGGGGGAGAATTTATCCGCGAATTTCGGGGGGAGGGGCATATTTATAGTTTCTGGGAGCTAGGAGAGTCCAAATGAGGAGCGGTTTTCGCCCACACGATCGTGATCGAACGACCGAGAGCATGGAGGGGAGTTTGCTGGGTTTTGGGCCACTTTGGATGGGTGTTGGGCTGCAAGACGAAAGGGGCTTTTACGGTTACCCGGTTAACCGTTGGAGTAATCAAACGACCTCCAAATGGCACGAAACTTGACAGGCGGTCTACCGGTGCTATACCGAGGCCGCTTGGCAAGACTCGGTCGATTCCGAGAACGTTCAACACCCGCTCACAACGAGAGACAAAAGGGGGACGCCGGAGGACATAGAAGTGCCGGATTGCAAAACGGACAACAGGGAAAATGCTCGGATGCATGAGATGAACACGTATTCAATGCAATGCACATGATGACATGAGAAAATGCAACACGCAAGCAAATGACATTGCAACGACGGCGAATAACTGGCAGACACCTGGCGCATCGAATCCGGGGTGTTACAACACTCCTCCACTAACAAGAGATCTCGTCCCGAGATCTTAGGACCGAGACGGAAGGGAAAAAGGGATGAGGTGAAGGAAGAACTGAAGAGAAGAAGCAAAGGATCGAGAGCACTTGAGAAAAAGAGAGGAACGAAGAGAATGACGAGAATCGAAAGCTCACGGAATCAGATAGACTATGAAACCACTCCGGTTAGAACGAGATAAGAAACGAATAAGACTGAAAGGATTTAGGCAGCACTCCGGCTGAAACATGGATAGAATAGGACACGAACTTCACAAGATGGAATGACACTTGATGAGATAAACAACTCAATGCCTCCGGAAGAATTGAAAGCATTGAATGAAAAGAACTTAGAAGGAAGGATTGAATGGAGTTGTTGAGAAAATCAACAACGAAAAGAATAAGCTTGTTGTGGACTTATGGATAACATCTCAAAACTTGAGGTGAAATTATGCCACAATCAAATGCTTGAATATCTGGGAAGAACGAAGAAATGTAAAACTCCACTTCAAAAGAATATGGAGAGTTAATTGCACTTCGAGACGCGAGAAGAACAAATATTTGAACTCCACCAACAAGAATCTTGATGAATTCTTGAAGAATGAATTAAATCATGAAGAACCACCATGAAGAACTCCGGTGACAACAAAGGACAATGAGATAGAATGAAGGATGAAAGAATAATATTAAAGCTTGCGATGCTTTACATGGAGGTTCCGACGAAATGGCTGAGGAAAATTGAACTCCGGAAAAGAAAAAATGGGAAACACTTGGAACTAGAATTTATTCCTCATGAACAAACTCCAAAGAAAAAGAGATTACTCACTTTGAGGAAATAAGTGTAAGATTTATTGTATGCTTATCCTTCATCAAATTAGATTGATGACAAGCAAAGGATTTTGCATACTACTTATTCTTCTTGAAAAGGATTGAGAAGTGACATGTCGCAAACTTGAGAAGGTCTTCATGAACCACCAGTAGGATTGAAAGGAACGAATGAATTAAAATGATAATCAAGGAAAAATAATCTTGAACGAACCACCATTAAAATTAGAAAAATGACTGATGAAAGAGAATGAATCACCGGGAAGAATTAGAATAACCAATAAGAAAGAGGGGATTTAGATGTAAAAGAACAAAGAGATCATGAGCTGATTAAAGAACACTTAAACGAAACACCGGAAAAAGTAGAGAACGATAGCTGGAAAGATGGCCTCCAGTGAAAAGAAATGGAAAAACAACTTCTGACATACTCCGGATGGTTAAGAAAGAATATCTGACAAACTGAAATAATTCGAGAGGATGATATGAAGCTAGAACCACGAATCTCCGGGAGAACGGACAAGATTTAGAGGACAAACTCTTCTTCGGTCTTGAAATGACGAGGAAAGACACCAACAAAATTACGGAGATACTCCGGTAGAATGAAACACAGAGAGGTTGAGACAACAATGAAATGATTTGAAATCGATCTTGGAAAGGCATGTGACTGATGGAATCCATTCTTACGTCACACTTGAAAAGAATTGAGAATAACTTCGGGGGAATTAGAAGAGTCAGGTAAGATACTGGGAAAAGACCTGTAGGTTAGGGCCCACTAAAGAGAAAAACATCATTGAAAGGATTTGAAGAATGACAAACGAGATGAAAAGAGTTGAAGAATGACAAACGAGATGAGAATTCACCGGTTGAAATAATTTATGGAAGACTGAAGAGGCTCCGCACGAATGAGATAGATGGTCGAGAGAAACTCAGACTCCGGGAAGAAAAGGGTGGGAGGGCGGGAAAACAAAAGCAACTTGAAAGGGGAAATCGATGAATATCTTGAAGAGAAACACCGGTTGAAAGAAAGCAAAGGCTTCGCACGAGTAGGATGGATACTCGATTACGAACTCCGGTTCCGAGAAGAAGAAGGGAGGGCGGGTGGGAAAAGAAAACAACTGAGGAATGAACTCTATGATGAAGAGGCTCAAGTCGACTTGACGAGAAATGCACCAGATAAAAAGAGCCGAGGAACAACTAACAGAAAACCAACTGCGTGATCCTAAAGAAAAATTTGAATGGGAAGAGGGGTAATTCAAAACACCTACATCAAGATTCCTTGCCAGAGCGACAAAGGGGCTGAGGAGTAAAAATAATTCCTACTCTCCGATATAACTAGACTTCGAAAACAGTTTTCTTCTAGACTCAACAACGGCCAAACTACACGATCAATCAAGGGGGGATCCTAAGGTCGGTCGAGGCTCTGATACCAACTTGTCATGCCCAATATGCGACCCTATCCAAAAGGAACTCGAAGGTCCCACCAAGGATAGACCCGCATATTGAAACGGTTTTGCAAGGTGGATATCATTACATCAACATTACATAATAGGTAGGGATACATACATAAGGCATACAATGCCACACGAATAAAACATCATCTTACAAGAGCAACATCCGACTACGGATGAAACACAAATAGAAGCTCAAACGACATCCACCCTGCTAGCCCAGGCTGCCGACCTGGAACCTATCCCCTGATGGAAGAAGCAGAAGAAGAACTCAACGCAAGCAAAGCATCGCTCTCGTGTCATGATCATCGCACAACCTGTACCTACAACTGTTGTTGTAGTAATCTGTTGTAATGCCCCGGATCTGATTCGCCAGGTGTCTGCCAGTTATTTGCCGTCGTTGCCATGTCTTTTGCTTGCGTGTTGCATTTTATCATGTCCTCATGTGCATTTCATTTTGCATACGTGTTCGTTTCTTGCATCCGAGCCTTTTCCCCATTGTCCGTTTCGCAATCCGGCGCTCCTATGCCCTCCGGCGTTCCCCTTTTGTCTCTCGTTGTGAGTGGGTGTTAAACGCTCTCAGAATGGACCGAGTCTTGCCAAGCGGCCTTGGTATAGCACCGGTAGACCGCCTGTCAAGTTTCGTGCCATTTGGAGTTCGTTTGGAACTCCAACGGTTAACCGGGTAACCGTAAAGCCCCCTCTCTCTTTGCAGCCCAACACCCCTTCCAAATTGGCCCAAAACCCACCTAACTCCCCTCCATGCTCTCGGTCGTTCGATCACGATTGCGTGGCCAAAAACCGCTCCTCATTTGGACTCTCCTAACTCCCTCTACCTATAAAAACGTCTTCCCCTCTCCATTTTCGGATGATTTTCCCCCGAAACCCTAGTTCGTCCTCCGCCGCCACCGGACGCATCCGCCCCATGCCGGACACGTCCGCGCCCGTGCCCGCAGCCAATCGTGGCTTGCCACGTGGCGCTCCCCACCGCCAGCTGCTGCCGGCCCGCCCTGGCCCGCCTCCGGCCCGCAAGGCCCGCGCGCCGCCGCCGCACAGCTCAGCGCGCCCGCCCCGTCTCCGAGCACCAGCACCGCCGCTGGCGTGCGCTTCACCGTCCGGCCGGCCGCCTCGCCGCCGTCCGGCCCGTCTTCCCCGCCGCCAGCCTCAGCCTCC
>NC_041387.1:238459420-238466618 GCF_002162155.2 Triticum dicoccoides | reverse complement strand
CCTCTGCGCCGGTGCCTGTCCCCACCGCCTCGGACTCCCTCCGGCCATATCAGGCCACCCTGGCCCCAACTACGACGTGCTCCGGCTGTCCTCGGCATGCGTGCCCGGGAACCCTAGATCTGAGGTTGACTTTCCCCCCTCCAAATTTGCCTAAGTCCCGTTTTTTTATTATCATGCCTTGTTCATCATGCCGTATCTCTGCACCCGTAGCTCCGTCTTGTGCATGTAATATGTCAAATTGTTCGTCTCAACGAGTACATCATTTCATTCCATTGCATCATATTCATTTGAGGTCATCTTGATTCCTGAATAATCGTTGTAAGTGTGCTTCATAATGTTTTCTGCTGTCTGTTAACAGAACGAGCTCTTTTGTCATTTTTGCCATGATTGATGTGTGCATCCTATGAGGTTGATGTCTTCATGTGTTTTGAACTATGACATGTCATCTTTATAGCGGTGTTTACCATGTATTTTTGTGATCAATGTGGTGACTAGCACAAGCATACAAACTAGGCATCATGATGTTGCTGATTTTAGTCCCTGTTCTGCTGTTATTTTGATGCCATGTAAACATGATGCTACAGAGAGATCTATGCATATTTTGAGATACTTCAGTAAGGGTGTTTTGAGCATGTGGTTATTGTCTATCCATTTATGCCCTTGGTTGCAATTATGGAGTAGTCTAGCATGTCATTTTCGTGCTCTACTTTTGCTTCAAAATGTTTCCTGGCAGATTGTTTACATGTTATTCAATTTAGCCAAGGTTGCTATAGTTGATCCTTGCATGCTATGGACTTGTTCTTGACTTGGTTTGTTTCACAAACATATCTTCTTGATGATGCTATGCTTATCTTGTCATGCAATGACTTGTGGTGAGTGAATCGAGCTTGTTAAGTAGGGTTCATGATGTTGCTGTTTTGCTAGGCTGAATCTGTTATTTCGTGATGCTATATAAACATGTTGCTACTAGTCCTTCTATGCATAATCTGGAGATGTTCTATAAATATGTTTTGTTCTACATGTTATGCCCTATCCATCCATGCCCCTGGTAGCATTTATAGCTTGCTGTAGCTAGTTGTTTCCTTGCTCCAAATTTGCTTCATAATGTTGTTGTCAGCCTGTTAACATTAAGTTCAGTTGTTTCCATGTGTTTTCCTAGTGATCCATGCACCCTATGACCTTGCTCTTGCCATTCTTATCTTCACAAATATGCCTTCTTACTGTTGGTTGCCTTTCCATGCCATGTACTGCTCTTTAGTGAGTTGCACAAGATCATTAATATGCCTTCATAATTCTGTTCCTACCATGTATGAATCTGTATAATAACTTGATATGTTTACATGGGTGCCATCATATTTTCTGATCCTTTTTGGCTTATGGCCAGTAAGGGACTCTTGATCTATGCTTTGAGTAGAATCATCCCTTGTCTTGTTTTGCTATTATAAGTTCCTTTAACATGTTGTTTGATAGCTCTAAACATTGCATCGTGATGTTATTTTCTGCAAAGTCTAAAATTGTTATAACTTGCAATCTTACCATGTGTGTTTGAGCATGTTCTAGTGATTTCTGGAGATAGCTCGTTGTTCATGTTTTGTAATGCTTTACCTGTACATCATGCCCATGCCTTTTGTTATTATGTTGAGGTGCTGTAGCATGTTGTTGTGGTGCTTGCAATATGCCTAGTTGCTGTTTTGGACAGCTTGTCCTTTAAACTTGTATAGAGTGCATGTGTTGAACCATTGCTCCGTTTTGAGTGTTCTCTTTATGAAACTTGCTTGATTTTGCATGTAGTTTCATATCATCATGTTGCATCCTTGTTGTGGTGTGTTTGCTTGATGTTTGGGTGCATTTTGCATCAATGCCATCTTTAACTTGTTTTGCTCATATCTTCTAGGCCGTAGCTCCGAACTAAATGAACTTTATATGTAACTTGACTAGAATCTCGTGTAGATCATCTTTGTGCATCTTAACTTGCTGTTTAACAACTTGCACATAAGGCTTATTCAGATCTGGACCAATTTCGAAATATGCATATGAGGACTTGCCGGAATTGTTCTATGTTGTTCCTGGCCTCATTTAAACATGCCTTGATGTGTTGCTCTTGTTTGCATCATCTCTTGCCATGAGTAGCTTCATGTAGCCTTATCATGCACCATGCTTGTTATGCATCATGCCTTGTTCTTGTGTGGTGTGTTTACTATGTTGTGTGCTTCTTTTCGATAGTTCCTGTTTCGTTGCGATCGTGAGGATTCGTTCGTCTACGCTTGGTTCGTCTTCTTCATGGACTCGTTCTTCTTCCTTGCGGGATTTCAGGCAAGATGACCGCTACCCTGGATCTCACTACTATCATTGCTATGCTAGTTGCTTCGTTCTATCGCTTTGCTGCGCTACCTATTACCTGTTTATCAAGCCTCCCATATTGCCATGAACCTCTAACCTTTGACACCTTTCCTATGCAAACCGTTGTTTGGCTATGTTACCGCTTCTGCTCAGCCCCTCTTATAGCGTTGCTAGTTGCAGGTGAAGTTGAAGATTGCTCCATGGTGAACAGGATTTTGATTGGGATATCACAATATCTCTTATATTATTAATGCATCTACATACTTGGTAAAGGGTGGAAGACTCGGCCTTTTGCCTAGTGTTTTGTTCCACTCTTGCCGCCCTAGTTTTCCGTCATACCGGTGTTATGTTCCCGGATTTTGCGTTCCTTACGCGGTCGGGTGATTTATGGGACCCCCTTGACAGTTTGCTTTGAATAAAACTCCTCCAGCAAGGCCCAACCTTGGTTTTACCATTTGCCTCACCACCACCTATCCCTTTCCCTTGGGTCGGCCAACCCGAGGGTCATCTTTATTTTAGCCCCCCCCCCCAGGCCAGTGCTTGTCTAAGTGTTGGTCCGAACCGAGCGATGTCTGGTGCCCCCTGGGCAATCAGGGTCCATGCCAACCCGACGTCTTGCTCATCCGGTGTGCCCTGAGAACGAGATATGTG
The DNA here is from genome assembly GCF_002162155.2 of Triticum dicoccoides. Lineage (NCBI taxonomy): Eukaryota > Viridiplantae > Streptophyta > Magnoliopsida > Poales > Poaceae > Triticum > Triticum dicoccoides. Next base: position 238,463,627 of record NC_041387.1, on the reverse strand, counting down.
CAGTTCCTATCGGGATTTGTCGGCACAGCGGGTGGCTTTGCTGGTCTTGTTTTACCATTGTCGAAATGTCTTGTAATCCGGGATTCCGAGTCTGATCGGGTCTTCCTGGGAGAAGGTCTATTCCTTCGTTGATCGTGAGAGCTTGTCATGGGCTAAGTTGGGACACCCCTGCAGGGTATAATCTTTCGAAAGCCGTGCCTGCGGTTATAGGCAGATGGGAATTTGTTAATGTCAGGTTGTAGATAACTTGACACCAGATCCGGATTAAATCGCATCAACCGCGTGTGTAGCCATGACGGTCTCTTCTCGGTGGAGTCCGGGAAGTGAACACGGTTTCTGGGTTATGTTTGACGTAAGTAGGAGTTCAGGATCACTTCTTGATCATTGCTAGCTTCACGACCGTTCAGCTTGCTCTCTTCTCGCTCTTATTTGTGTATGTTAGCCACCAGATATGCTTAGTCGCTGCTGCAACCTCACCACTTTACCCCTTCCTTTCCCTTTGAGCTTTGCTAGTCTTGATACCCATGGTAATGGGATTGCTGAGTCCTCATGGCTCACAGATTACTACAACAACAGTTGCAGGTATAGGTTATGTGATGATCATGACGCGAGAGCGATGCTTGCTTGCGTTGAATTCTTCTTCTGCTTCTTCTTTGATCAGGGGATAGGTTCCAGGTCGGCAGCCTGGGCTAGCAGGGTGGATGTCGTTTGAGTTTTTGTTTGTGTTTCATCCGTAGTCGGATGATGCTCTGATGTATTGTGATGTTGTATTCGTGTGGCATTGTATGCCTTATGTATGTATCCCCATCTATTATGTAATGTTGATGTAATGATATCCACCTTGCAAAAGCGTTTCAATATGCGGGTCTATCCTTGGTGGGACCTTCGAGTTCCTTTTGGATAGGGTCCCATATTGGGCGTGACAAGTTGGTATCAGAGCCTCGACCGACCCTAGGAGCCCCCTTGTTTGATCGTGTAGTTTGGCCATTGTTGAGTCTAGAATAAATTGTTTTTCGGAGTCTAGTTATATCGGAGAGTAGGATTCTTTTTACTCCTCAGCCCCTTCGTTGCACTGGTAAGGAATCTTGACGTACGTGTTTTGGATTACTCCTCTTCCCTTTCAAATTTTTTTTAGGATCACGCAGTTGGTTTTCCGATCGTTGGTTCTCATCACTTTTCATCCGGTGCATTTCTCGTCAAGTTGACTCGAGCCTCTTCATCATTGAGTTCAATCCTCAGTTGTTTTCTTTTCCCACCCGCCCTCCCTTTTCATCTCGGAACCGGAGTCCGTAATCGAGTATCCATCCTACTCATGCGAAGTCTTTGCTTTCTTTCCTCAATAATTTCAACCGATGTTTTCTCTTCAAGATATTCGTCGATTTCCCCTTCCAAGTTGCCTTTGTTTTCCCGCCCTCCCACCCTTTTTCTTCCTGGAGCCTGAGCCTCTTTTGAGCATCAATTTCATTCGTGTGGAACCTCTTCAGGCTTTCGTAAATCATTTCAACCGATGAATTCTCGTTTCATCCGACATTCTTCATCTCTTTTCTTTTCCGGTGTACTCAATTCAAGTTTTTCGGGTTGATCATATTCTTTTTCCTTCGATCAAGTGTTTTCCCTGCTTGTTCTCCTCTCGCCAGTTTATCCTTCCAGAGTCCTCAAGACATCTCAGGAGATTCGTCTGTGTTCCAATTAATTTGAGGTTGTCACCTCATTCAAATATTTCAATTGTTCCGGTGCATCAGCTATCTGTTCAACAATCCTTTTCAACGGTGTTTTCTCTTCAGTGGGCCCTAACCCACAGGTTTTTTTCCCAGGATCTTACCTGACTCTTCTAATTCCCCCGGAGTGATTCTCAATTCTTTTTAAGTGTGACGTAAGAATGGATCCCATCAGTCACATGCCTTCTCCAAGATCTCGTTCAAATTCTTGTCATTGTTAACTCAACCTCTTCGCTTTTCATTCTCTCAGCGACCTCAGTAATTTTGGTGGTGTTTCTCGTCATAATTTGAAGATCGGAGAAGAGTTTTTCCTCTAAATCTTGCCCGTTCCCTCGAAGTTTTGTGGTTCTAGCTTCATGTTATCCTCGCGAATTATTCCATTTGCCAGATGTTCTTTTCATCCATCCGGAGTATGTCAGAAGTTGTTTTTCCGTTTCTTTTCACCGGAGGCCATCGTTCCGGAAGAATTCTTCGTCCTCAGATTTCAGCTCTTGATCCCAGTGCTTCGTCCAAGTGCCCTTTATTCAGCTCTTGATCTCTTCGTTCTTTTGCATCTAAATCCCCTCGAGCATATTTGTTCTCCTAATTCTTCCTGGTGTTTCATTCTCTGCCGTCAGTCATTTTCGAATTCTTACGGCGGTTCGTTCAAGATTCTTTTTCCTTGATTATAATTTCAATCCATTCTTCTTTCCAATTCTACTGGTGATTCATGAAGACTTTCTCAAGTTTTGTGCTATGTTCCTTCTCAATCCTTTTTCAAGAAGAATAAGTAGTATGTGAAATCCATTGCTTGTCATCAATTAAATTTGATGAAGGATAAGCATACAATAAATCTTATTCTTATTTCATTCAAGTGAGTAATCCCTTCCTTCGGAGTTTGTTCTTCATGAATAAATTCTAGTTCCAAGTGTTTTCTTTTCCGGAGTTCAAATTTCCTCGGCCATCTCGTCGGAAACCTCCTTCTAAATCATCGCAAGGCTCATCTTATTCTTTCTTCCTTCATTCTATCTCGTCATCCTTTTGTTACCGGAGTTCTTCATGGTGGTTCTTCATGATTTAATTATTTCTTCAAGAGTTCATCAAGATTCTTGTCGGTGGAGTTCAAGTATCTTTTCTTCTCGCATCTTGAAGTGCAATTAATTCTCCGTATCCTTTTGAAGTGGAGTTTTGCATTTCTTCATTCTTCTCAGATATTCAATTTCGTTCAACCCTTCCTTCTAAGTTCTTTTCATTCCGTTCTTTCAATTCTTCCGGATGTGTTGCGTTGTTTATCTCGTCAACTGTCATTCCATCTTCTGAAGTTCGTGTTCTATTCCTCCATGTTTTAACCGGAGTGCTGCCTAAATTCTTTCAGTCTTATTCATTTCTTATCTTGCTCTAACCAGAGTTGTTTCATCGTCTATCTGATTCAGTGAGCTTTCGATTCTCGTCATTCTCGTCGTTCCTCTCTCCTTCTCGAGTGCTCTCGATTCTTTGCTTCTTCTCTTGAGTTCTTGTTTCACCTCATCCCTTTTCTCTCCCGTCTCAGTCCTAAGATCTCGGGACGAGATCTCTTGTTAGTGGAGGAGTGTTGTAACGCCCCGGATCCGATGCGCCAGGTGTCTGCCAGTTATTTGCCGTCGTTGCCATGTCTTTTGCTTGCGTGTTGCATTTTATCATGTCATCATGTGCATTTCATTTTGCATACGTGTTCGTTTCTTGCATCCGAGCCTTTCCCCGTTGCCCGTTTTGCAATCCAGCGCTCCTATGCCCTCCGGCGTTCCCCTTTCATCTCTCGTTGTGAGTGGGTGTTAAACGTTCTCGGAATGGACCGAGTCTTTTCAAGCGGCCTTGGTATAGCACCGGTAGACCGCCTGTCAAGTTTCGTGCCATTTGGAGTTCGTTTCTTACTCCAACGGTTAACCGGGTAACCGTAAAGCCCCCTCTCTCTTTGCAGACCAACACCGCTTCCAAATTGGCCCAAAACCCACCTAACTCCCCTCCATGCTCTCGGTCGTTCGATCACGATCGCGTGGCCGAAAACCGCTCCTCATTTGGACTCTCCTAGCTCCCTCTACCTATAAAAACGTCTTCCCCTCTCCATTTTCGGATGATTTTCCCCCGAAACCCTAGATCGCCCTCCGCCGCCACCGGACGCGTCCGCCCCATGCCGGACACGTCCGCGCCCGCGCCCGCAGCCAATCGTGGCTTGCCACGTGGCGCTCCCCGCCGCCAGCCACCGCCGGCCCGCCAGGCCCGCGCGCCGCCGCCGCGCAGCCCAGCGCGCCCGCCCCGCCTCCGGCCACCAGCGCCGCCGCCGGCGTGCGCTTCGCCGTCCGGCCGGCCGCCTCGCCGCCGTCCGGCCCGTCTTCCCCGCCGCCGGCCTCAACCTCCGCCGCCGCGCCCGCCCTCCGCGTCGCCCGCCTCCGCCGCCCGAGCACCCGGCCATCCGCGCCCAGCGCGCCGCCCCTGGCCGGTGCCGCCTTGCCTCGTCGCGCCGCCGCGCGTCC
>NC_041387.1:238451488-238458973 GCF_002162155.2 Triticum dicoccoides | reverse complement strand
GCGCCGCGCCCTGAGCGCCCGGCCTCGCCCCGGTGTCCCTCCGGTCGCCGCCCTCTGCGCCGGTGCCCGTCCCCGCCGCCTCGAACTCCCTCCGGCCAGATCGGGCCACCCTGGCCCCAACTCCGGCGTGCTCCGGCCGTCCTCGGCATCCATGACCGGGAACCCTAGATCCGAGGTTGACTTTCCCCCCTCCAAATTTGCCTGTCCCGTATTTTTTTGTTATTATCATTGCTTGTTCATCATGCCGTATCTCTGCACCCGTAGCTCCGTTTTGTGCGTGTAATATGTCAAATTGTTCGCCTCGATGAGTACATCATTTCATTCCATTGCATCATATTCATTTGAGGTTATCTTGATGCCTGAATAATCATTGTAAGAGTGCTTCATAATGTTTTCTGCTGTCTGTTAACAGAACATGCTCATTTGTCATTTTTGCCATGATTGATGTGTGCATCCTATGAGGTTGATGTCTTCATGTGTTTTGGACTATGCCATGTCATCTTTACAGTGGTATTTACCATGTATTTTTGTGATCAATGTGGTGACTAGCACAAGCATGCAAACTAGGCATCGTGATGTTGCTGATTTTAGTCCCTGTTCTGCTATTATTTTGATGCCATGTAAACATGATGCTACAGAGAGATCTATGCATATTTTGAGATACTTCAGTAAGGGTGTTTTGAACATGTGGTTATTGTCTATCCATTCATGCCCTTGGTTGCAATTATGGAGTAGTCTAGCATGTCATTTTAGTGCTCTACTTTTGCTTCAAAATGTTTCCCGGCAGATTGTTTACATATTCAATTTCGCCAAGGTTGCTATAGTTGATCCTTGCATGCTATGGACTTTTTCTTGACTTGGTTTGTTTCGCAAACATGTCTTCTTGATGATTCTATGCTTATCTTGTCATGGAATGACTTGTGGTGAGTGAATCGAGCTTGTTAAGTAGGGTTCATAATGTTGCTGTTTTGGTAGGCTGAATCTGTTATTTCGTGATGCTATATAAATATGTTGCTATTAGTCCTTCTATGCATAATCTGGAGATGTTCTATAAATATGTTTTGTTCTACATGTTATGCCCTATACATCCATGCCCTTGATAGCATTTATAGCTTGCTGTAGCTAGTTGTTTCCTTGCTCCAAAGTTGCTTCTTAATGTTGCTGTCAGCCTGTTAACATTAAGTTCAGTTGTTTCCCTGTGTTTTCCTAGTGATCCATGCACCCTATGACCTTGCTCTTGCCATGCTTAGCTTCAAAAATATGCCTTCTTACTGTTGGTTGCCTTGCCATGCCATGTATTGCTCTGTAGTGAGTTGCACAAGCTCATTAACATGCCTTCATAATTCTGTTCCTGCCATGTATGAATCTGTATAATAACTTGCTATGTTTACATGGGTGCCATCATATTTTCTGATCCTTTTTGGCTTATGGCCAGTAAGGTACTCTTGATCTATGCTTTGAGTAGAATCATCCCTTGTCTTGTGTTGCTATTATAAGTTCCTTTAACATGTCCTTTGATAGCTCTAAACATTGCATTGTGATGTTATTTTCTGCAAAGTCTGAAATTGTTATAACTTGCAATCTTACCAAGTGTGTTTGAGCATGTTCTAGTGATTTCTGGAGATAGCTCGTTGTTCATGTTTTGTAATGCTTTACCTATACATCATGCCCATGCCTTTTGTTATTATGTTGAGGTGCTGTAGCATGTTGTTGTGGTGCTTGCAATATGCCTAGTTGCTGTTTTGGACAGCTTGTCCTTTAAACTTGTATAGAGTGTATGTGTTGAACCGTTGCTCCGTTTTGAGTGTGCTCTTTATGAAACTTGCTTGATTTTGCATGTAGTTTCATATCATCATGTTGCATCCTTGTTGTGGTGTGTTTTCTTGATGTTTGGGTGCATTTTGCATCAGTGCCATGTTTAACTTGTTTTGCTCATATCTTCTAGGCCGTAGCTCCGAACTAAATGAACTTTATATGTAACTTGACTAGAATCTCGTGTAGATCATCTTTGTGCATCTTAACTTGCTGTTTAACAACTTGAACATAAGGCTTATTCAGATCTGGACCAATTTCGAAATATGCATATGAGGACTTACCGGAATTGTTCAATGTTGTTCCCGGCCTCATTTAAACTTGCCTTGATGTGTTGCTCTTGTTTGCATCATCTCTTGCCATGAGTAGCTTCATGTAGCCTTGTCGTGCATCATGCTTGTTATGCATCATGCCTTGTTCTTGTGTGGTGTGTTTACTATGTTGTGTGCTTCTTTTCGATAGTTCCTGTTTCATTGCGATCGTGAGGATTCGTTCGTCTACGCTTGGTTCGTCTTCTTCATGGACTCGTTCTTCTTCCTTGCGGGATTTCAGGCAAGATGACCGCTACCCTGGATCTCACTACTATCATTGCTATGCTAGTTGCTTCGTTCTATCGCTTTGCTGCGCTACCTATTACTTGTTTATCAAGCCTCCCATATTGCCATGAACCTCTAACCTTTGACACCTTTCCTATGCAAACCGTTGTTTGGCTATGTTACCGCTTCTGCTCAACCCCTCTTATAGCGTTGCTAGTTGCAGGTGAAGTTGAAGATTGCTCCATGGTGAACAGGATTTTGATTGGGATATCACAATATCTCTTATATTATTAATGCATCTATATACTTGGTAAAGGGTGGAAGACTCGGCCTTTTGCCTAGTGTTTTGTTCCACTCTTGCCGCCCTAGTTTTCCGTCATACCGGTGTTATGTTCCCGGATTTTGCGTTCCTTACGCGTTCGGGTGATTTACGGGACCCCCTTGACAGTTCGCTTTGAATAAAAGTCCTCCAGCAAGGCCCAACCTTGGTTTTACCATTTGCCTCACCACCACCTATCCCTTTCCCTTGGGTCGGCCGACCCGAGGGTCATCTTTATTTTAGCCCCCCTAGGGCCAGTGCTTGTCTAAGTGTTGGTCCGAACCGAGCGATGTCCGGCGCCCCCTGGGCAATCAGGGTCCATGCCAACCCGATGTCTTGCTCATCCGGTGTGCCCTGAGAACGAGATATGTGCAGCTCCTATCGGGATTTGTCGGCACAGCGGGCGGCTTTGCTGGTCTTGTTTTACCATTGTCGAAATGTCTTGTAAACCGGGATTCCGAGTCTGATTGGGTCTTCCTGGGAGAAGGTCTATTCCTTCGTTGATCGCGAGAGCTTGTCATGGGCTAAGTTGGGACACCCCTGCACGGTATAATCTTTCGAAAGCCGTGCCTGCGGTTATAGGAAGATGGGAATTTGTTAATGTCCGGTTGTAGATAACTTGACACCAGATCCGAATTAAAACGCATCAACCGCGTATGTAGCCGTGATGGTCTCTTCTCGGTGGAGTCAGGATCACTTCTTGATCATTGCTAGCTTCACGACCGTTCTGCTTGCTCTCTTCTCGCTCTTATTTGGGTATGTTAGGCACCAGATATGCTTAGTCGCTGCTGCAACCTCACCACTTTACCCCTTCCTTTCCCTTTGAGCTTTGCTAGTCTTGATACCCATGGTAATGGGATTGCTGAGTCCTCGTGGCTCACAGATTACTACAACAACAGTTGCAGGTACAAGTTATGCGATGATCATGACGCGAGAGCGATGCTTGCTTGCGTTGAGTTCTTCTTCTGCTTCTTCTTCGATCAGGGGATAGGTTCCAGGTCGGCAGCCTAGGCTAGCAGGGTGGATGCCGTTTGAGTTTCTGTTTGTGTTTCATCCGTAGTCGGATGATGCTCTGATGTATTGTGATGTTGTATTCGTGTGGCATTGTAAGACTTATGTATGTATCCCCATCTATTATGTAATGTTGATGTAATGATATCCACCTTGCAAAATTGTTTCAATATGCGGGTCTATCCTTGGTGGGACCTTCGAGTTCCTTTTGAATAGGGTCGCATATTGGGCGTGACATCTGTGAGCCACGAGGACTCAGCAATCCCATTACCATGGGTATCAAGACTAGCAAAGCTTAAAGGGAAAGGAAGGGGTAAAGTGGTGAGGTTGCAGCAGCGGCTAAGCATATATGGTGGCTAACATACGCAAATAAGAGCGGAAAGAGAGCAAACGGAACGGTCGTCAACTAGTAATGATCAAGAAGTGATCCTGAACTCCTACTTACGTCAAACATAACCCAAAACCATGTTCACTTCCCGGACTCCGCCGAAAAGAGACCATCACGGCTACATACGCGGTTGATGCGTTTTAATTCGGATCTGGTGTCAAGTTATCTACAACCGGACATTAACAAATTCCCATCTGCCTATAACCGCAGGCACGGCTTTCGAAAGATTATACCCTGCAGGGGTGTCCCAACTTATCCCATGATAAGCTCTCGCGATCAACGAAGGATATACCTTCTCCCAGGAAGACCCGATCAGACTCGAAATCCTGGTTTACAAGACATTTCGACAATGGTAAAACAAGCCAGCAAAGCCGCCCGATGCGCCGACAATCCCGATAGGAGCTGCACATATCTCGTTCTCAGGGCAACACTGGACAGGTCAGCCTACTAGTAAAACCAGCCCTCAAGTTGCCTCGAGGTGGCCCCGCAGTCTTCCCGGTTCGGACCAACACTTAGACAAGCACTGGCCCGGGGGGGCTAAAATAAAGATGACCCTTGGGTTAATTACTCCCAAGAGAAATATAGGTCGTGGTGAGGCAAATGGTAAAACCAATGTTGGGCCTTGCTGGAGGAGTTTTATTCAAAGCGAACTGTCAAGGGGGTCCCATAAATCACCCAACCGCATAAGGAATGCAAAATTCGGGAACATAACAACGGTATGACGCAAACTAGGGTGGCAAGAGTGGAACAAAACACCAGGCATAAGGCCGAGCCTTCCACCCTTTACCAAGTATATAGATGCATTAATAATATAAGAGATATTGTGATATCCCAACATAATCCTGTCCCTCATGGAGCAATCTTCAACTTCACCTGCAACTAACAACGCTATAAGAGGGCTGAGCAACGCAGTAACATAGCCAGGCAATGGTTTGCTAGGAAGGGTGTCAAAAGGTTAGAGGTTCATGGCAATTTGGGAGGCTTGATAAACAGGTGATAGGTAGCGCAGCATAGCGATAGAACGAAACAACTAGCATAGCAAAGATAGTAGTGAGATCCAGGGTAGCGGTCATCTTGCCTGAAATCCCACAAGGAAGAAGAACGAGTCCATAAAGAAGATGAAGCCACGAAGACAAACCAAGCGTAGACGAACGAATCCTAACGATCGCAACAAAATGGGAACTATCGAGAAGAAGCACACAACATAGTAAACACACCACTCATAGACAAGACAAGATGCACAACAAGCATGATGCATGACAAAGCTACATGAAGCTACTCATGGCAAGAGATGATGCAAACAAGAGCAACACATCAAGGCAAGTTTTAAATGAGGCCGAGAACAACATATAACAATTCTGGTAAGTCCTCATATGCATATTTCAAAATTGGTCCAGATCTGAATAAACCTTATGTTCAAGTTGTTAAACATCAAGTTAAGATGCACAAAGATGATCTACATGAGATTCTAGTCAAGTTACATATAAAGTTCATTTAGTTCGGAGCTATGGCCTAGAAGATATGAGCAAAACAAGATAAACATGGCATTGATGCAAAATTCATACAAACATGAAGCAAACACACCAAAACAAGGATGCAACATGATAATATGAAACTACATGCAAAATCAAGCAAGTTTCATATAGAGCACACTCAAAACGGAGCAACGGTTCAACACACACACACACACTATACAAGTTATAGCAACAAACTGTGCAAAACAGCAACTAGGCATATTGCAAGCGTCGAAACAACATGCTACAGGACCCCAACAAGAAAACAAAAGGCATGGGCATGATGTACAGGTAAAGCATAACAAAACATGAACACTGAGATATCTCCAGAAATCACTAGATCATGCTCAAACACACATGGCAAGATTGCAAATAATAACAATTTCAGACTTTGCAGAAATAACATCATGTTGCAATGTTTAGAGCTATCAAACAACATGTTACAGGAACGTATCATGGCAAACAAAGGCATGGCATGAATCTACTAAAAGCATAGAACAAAAGTCCCTTAATGACCATGAGCCAAAAAGGACCAGAAGATATGATGGCACCCATGTAAACATAGGAAGTTTCATTAACAGATTCAGCAAATAAGGCATGGCAGGAACAACGATAAGTAGGCATGTTGGTGAGCTTGTACCACTCACCACAGAGAAATACATGGCATGAAAAGGCAACCAACAGTAAGAAGACATGTTTGTGAAGCTAAGCATAGCAAGAGCAAGTTCATAGGGTACATGGATCACTAACAACAACCATGGCAACAACTGAACTTAATGTTAACAGGCTGACAACAACATTATGAAGCAACTTTGGAGCAAGATTACAACAAGATACAGCAGGCTATAATTGCAATCAGGGGCATGGATGGATAGAGCATAACATGTAGAACAAAACACCCTTAGTGAACATCTCTAGATTATGCATAGAATGACTTGTAGCAGCAGGTTTACATAGCATCACGAAATAACAGATTCAGCCTAGCAAAACAGTAACAGCAAGTACACTACTTCACGAGCTCGATTCACTCACCACAAGTCATTGCATGACAAGATAAGCATAGCATCAGCAAGAATACATGTTTATGAAGCTAACCAAGGCAAGAACAAGTTCATAGCATGCAAGTATCAACTACAACAACCTTGGCAAAATTGAATAACATGTAAACAATCTGCCAGGAAACATTTTGTAGCAAAAGTAGAGCAAGCAAATGTCATGCTAAACTACTCCATAATTGCAAATAGGGGCATAAATGGATAGACCATAACCATATGTTCAAAACATCCTTACTGATGTATCTCAAAATATGCATGGATCTCTCTGTAGCATCATGTTTACATGGCATTAAAATAACAGTAAAACAGGGACTGAAATAGCAACATCACGAAGCCTAGTTTGCATGCTTGTGCTAGCAACCACATTGATCACAAAAATACATGGCATACACCACTGTAAAGATGGTATGGCATAGTTCAAAACACATGTAGACATCAACCTCATAGGATGCACACATCAATCATGGCAAAAATGACAAATGAGCATGTTCTGTTAACAGACAACAGACAACATCAACTAGCACTCTTTCAACGATGATTCAGGCATCAATACGGACCCAAATGAACATGATGCAATGGAATGAAATGAAGTACTCGTTGAGACGAACAATTTGACATATTACACGCACAAAACGGAGCAGCATTCATGGAGATATGATGCGATGAACATGGCATGATAATGTCAAAATATTTCGGGACTTGGTGGAATTTTGGGGTCAACCTTGTGGATCCAGATCTGGGCGCGGTTGACGAGGACGGCCGGGGTCCTCGCCGGAGCAGAAGAGGAGGTGGCCGGAGACGGGGCGCGGGGGCGGAGGAGGCCGGGGTGGCGCCGGAGCCCGGCGATGCT
>NC_041387.1:238433921-238450909 GCF_002162155.2 Triticum dicoccoides | reverse complement strand
GGCGGCGAGGCGCGGCGGTGCCGGGGTGGCGAAGGCGCGCCGGAGGGAGGCGACTTGGGGCGGCGGCCGGCCGGGGCGGCGACCGACGGTGGCGGAGATCCGCGGCGGCAGCCGGCAGCGGGGACGCGGCAGGCCGGGCGGAGGGCGAGCGGCGGCGCGAGGCGCGGAGGCGAGCGGGCGGCGGAGCGGGCCGCGGGGGCCGGCGGCGGGCCTGGCGGGCCGCGGGCGGCGCGCGGGCGCGGGCGAGTCAGGCGACGACACATGGCGGCGGCGGAGCAGGTCGGACATGTCCGGCGCGACGCGGACGCGTCTTGTGGCGCGGGGAGGAGTTGCTAGGGTTTCGGGGGAGAACTTATCCGCGAATTTCGGGGGGAGGGACATATTTATAGTTTCTAGGAGCTAGGAGAGTCCAAATGAGGAGCGGTTTTTGCCCACACGATCGTGATCGAACGACCAAGAGCATGGAGGGGAGTTTGCTGGTATTTGGGCCACTTTGGAGGGGTGTTGGGCTGCAAGACGAAAGGGGCTTTTACAGTTACCCGGTTAACCGTTGGAGTATCAAACGACCTCCAAATGGCACAAAACTTGACAGGCGGTCTACCGGTGCTATACCAAGGCCGTTTGGCAAGACTCGGTCCATTCCGACAACGTTTAACACCCGCTCACAACGAGAGACAAAAGGGGGACGCCGGAGGACATAGAAGTGCCGGATTGCAAAACGGACAACATGGAAAATGCTCGGATGCATGAGATGAACACGTATGCAATGCAATGCACATGATGACATGACAAAATGCAACACGCAAGCAAATGACATGGCAACGACGGCGAATAACTGGCAGACACCTGGCGCATCGAATTCGGGGCGTTACATGGGCTACCACCTGTGGGCCGGGCTGGGCATCGAGATGGGTCCTGCCTTACTGGGACAATGCATGTCTGGGCCGACACACTTGCCTGCCCTTCGGTTGGGCCACCTGGGTCCCCGGGCGCCCAGCCCAGCACCGCCCCTTGCGTGTCGCCCCAAACCCTATGACGACCACACCCGGATCTGCCGAAGCCGCCGCCGCCGCAGGTGCCGCCCGCTCCAAGCGGAGCTGGCTCGGAGCTGGCTACAGACACAGACCCGCGTCTGCGAAGCCCATGCTGCCCCGCCCCTCACAACCAGGAGACGCGCGCGGCCCCTGCCCGCGGCGAGCGCAAGTCACCTTGCGCCACGGCCACCGAGCGCAAAAGCACGCCGGCGCCCGGCCTTGAAGGAGCCCCCAAGCTCCTCCGTGCGCGCAACAAAGTCACAGATGGAGCACACCGAATGGCTGCCCATTGTTGACCCCGCCGCAGCGCCCACCTCCTCCTCCTCTTCACAATCGGAATCCACATCGGCAACGCCCAGAACCGGCTCCCCGACCAACCAGCTGCGCCCGAGGCGGGGCCGGCCGTCTGCCTGGACGCCTCCATGGCCGCCGCCGTCCCACCTATCTCCGAGTCCAGAGCACCAGTGCCGGAAGCAGGGCCGGGGGCGGGAGCGCTGCCCCTATCGCCATAGCCGCCCGCAGGGGCAGTCTGTACAGGAGCCGATGGGAATGCCATCGTCCCGCTTTCAGTCGGACTTCGACTATTTACAACAACCATCCTCTACCCCTTATGGAAAGGGGCATTGTTGATTACCTAGTCCGGTACTAGCATGGTGCCCACATTACTAGTGACGGGGGAGACATGAGGTCACTCTCGGGACGGGGTCGTGCTTGAATTGGCGGCCATGACTGTTTTCATAGGGCACCGGACACACCGTTGGTCCCTGCGTGTATGCGTGATAATGAAAATGGCAGAGGCCCAAGATCTTGATGCATATACACAAAGGCCGTGTACCAACGAGTGGATACTATGTTAGTATCACCTAGGGAAAGATAGTAATCAGGTGCTTCCCCCGAGTACTTGAGGTACTGCGGGATCGTGGATGGCACGAAAGCTTCCCGATTGTTGTGGGTAAAGTGCACAACCTCTGCAGAGTGAACTTTACAAATTTGGTATGTGTAAGCTTGATGGGTCAATTAAAGACTTGACGTGTTGATTAAGCTAGAGTTGTTCTAAACTCTATTAATGTTGATATCTGTAACCTATTCACATCATTACCAGAGTCCATTGATGCATGTTTCACAAGTTGAAAGGACATGTTGTTAAATTTCCAACTAGCTTTATGCTAGGTTGCCTACTTGTTGTTACATCATGCATTGTTACCTTGATCCAAAAACATGGGTTGCTTGCGAGTACATTCAAAGTGCTCATTGGCTTGCCACTGGTTATTTCATTGGCCAGGCCTGAGAGAACAGGATGTAAAGAAGAGTACCATGGTGACGAGCATGCGATCTGGGACGCTACCCAGTCAGAATGCCTATAGGGTGAAGGCAGATGGCATGGGTTCTACTTATCGAAGAAGATTTCCGCTGCTTATGTTTCTTGTGATGTAGAGCCCTTAAGGCTTTATCAATGTAGGACTTGACCATAATGGTCATAATTTGTGTAAGACGATATGTATGGATGTAAGATTCTTGTTATTCAACTTCTGTGTGTTCTGTGAGCATTGATCTCTGGGATCACTGTACACGTGCATTCGGTGATCTCGACTTATGAGTCGGGGTCCCCACAGACCTGGTATCAGATCCCTCGTAATTGTACGAAGCCTTAGTTAGCAGGGTCGTTAGTCAGGATAAAACAAATTTTCAAAACCATCTATACCTCGCCTCTTTTTTGAGATTTCCCAAAACTAAGGGATATTTTTAGTATTGACCCCTCCTATTCAACTTTCGTAGATGGCCATCGCCCCCTTGAGACTCCTTACGACAGGATTTCCATCACTCCTAAGAGATTGCCTCCAACAATGCAACTATCCCTTGCTGCCCATGTACACGCTGCACGAACTGGAAAATGATGTGTTCGAGAAGGAGTTCTACGCCAAGGTTTTTATGCCTACCAAGACCTCACCTCAGGAGTGGTTCTTTGTTGGACCACCCATGCCAACAAGAGACCTCGCCATTCAGCATGTGGCATATGAAGCACTCTTCCATCTTCGAGACCTCCTTCCAGAAATGAAAGAAGAACATGCCATCCGGTACCTACCTGGAAAGAATGGATTTGGAGCTCTGACTCAAGTGATGATTTCCTCGGAAGACGAGGATCCAACCCTCAAGTACCAGATCCGTGTCATCAACATAGGAGACTACCTTCTACGTCACCTTACTGAAGCATTTCTTAAGGCTCGCCAAGACCTCCCTTCACTTCTACACCTCCACTGCCTCGAGAAGAAGAAGGTGGTCGAGCAAGAACATCAAACACTACCCTGCAAGCCCATATTTCTAATCAGGAGCAGCAAATCAAGGAACTTCAGAGAGCTCGCAACCAAACGCCACGCAGGAGGCATAGGAATGGATTTCCATATACACCTTGCAGAGGATCATCGTCAGGCCCCCAATGACAATACCCAAGACTGAATAGCAACCTTTTTCTTCCGTCACATGTCATGGGTGTGGTGAACTTGGGCATATTAGCAGGATGTGTCCCAACAAGCAGCTAACTGCCGCATGCCCATTTGCACCCAGGAGAACCTAGAAGCTGAAGACCGAACGCCTTTCTCTCGAAGTGATGAAGCAAGCACGACTACCGAATCCGAGGATCCCTAGGGTAGGATGAGTCATGTACCCCCTATGCGCAGTCGAGTCCATATGGTGGTTCAAATGAAACCATGTTGAGTGTTGCTTGTTCTTATCTGTTTGTGTTTCGATATAAGTCACACTTTTGCCTTAGGCAGCATGTGCGACTATATCACCTAGCTTATCTTAATGAAACCGTGTGGGGCCTTCTGGCACCTATTTGTTTGCACCTGCACTATAGAACCCCCTTTAGGCATCCCCCATCTAAGCTAATTTTCCCTCTCATCTCCCTCTCCTCAACTGAAGACCGGCAAGACAAGGTACACCAAGGATTCTACTTCGACAGCCAACTAGCACTAAAGACTTTTGCTACAGCCTCCTCGACCAAGTGCAACCCCGTAGAGATATGTTTACTCCTCAAGATTAGGAGCCCATCCCCAGAACCTTCGAGACTTTGCAAGATAACCAGTTAAGCCTTTGTAACTTTGCTCAGCAAAGGGTTCATTATGGAACTAGTGGACGTAGTCAACTAGCACGTTATCATTCTAAGACAGCACCAGACTGACGATGCCATAGGGAAGACCAATTTGAGGATGTAGGAATAGAGGGCAAATGATTTGTTGAAGCTATACTAAGTAACCTTGAGGAATACCTGAGGCTCTTTCGTGGATTATGTCGGATTACGGGTTCCGCAAACCCTTGAGAGGTTTAAACTCTTGGGTGCATGCGGAGATCTCAACCTACCCAGCCTGCCTACTCGTGATCCTCCTAAGCCTAGACATCATGCTCGAAGAGACAAAGAGGCACAATAGTTTATCCTAGTTCGGGCCACCTTACGGTTGATACGTCCATTTTGCATCATGCTTTCATATCGATATTTATTGCATTATGGGTTGTTATTACATGTTATGTCACAATACTTATGGATATTCTCTCTTATTTTACAAGGTTTACATGAAGAGGGAGAATGCCTGCAGCTGGGATTCTGGGCTGGAAAAGGAGCAAATATTAGAGACCTATTCTGCACAGCTCCAAAAGTCCTGAAACTCCATGAAAGTCATTTTTGGATTAATAATAAATATTGAGTGGAAGAAGTACCAAAGGGGGCCCACACCCTGGCCACGGGGTGGGGGCGCGCCCTACCGCCCTGGGCGCGCCCCTGCCTCGTGGGCCCCTAGCGGAACCACTCTAGGGCTCCGGCGAAGCTGTTCTGTCGGGGGAAACATCCCTCCGAGAGGGGGAAATCATCACCATCATCATCACCAACGATCCTCTCGTCGGGAGGGGGTCAATCTTCACCAGCACCATCTCCTCTCAAACCCTAGTTCATCTCTTGTATCCAATCTTTGTACCAAAACCTCAGATTGGTACCTGTGGGTTGCTAGTAGTGTTGATTACTCCTTGTAGTTAATGCTTGTTGGTTTATTTGGTGGAAGATCATTTGTTCAGATCCTTAATGCATATTAATACCCCTCTGATTATGAACATGAATATGCTTTGTGAGTAGTTACGTTTGTTCCTGAGGACATGGGTGAAGTCTTGTTATTAGTAGTCATGTGAATTTGGTATTCGTTCGATATTTTGATGAGATGTATGTTGCCTCTCCTCTGGTGGTGTTATGTGAACGTTGACTACATGAAACTTCACCATTATTCGGGCCTAGGGGAAGGCATTGGGAAGTAATAAGTAGATGATGGTTGCTAGAGTGACAGAAGCTTAAACCCTAGTTTACGCGTTGCTTCGTGAGGGGCTGATTTGGATCCATATGTTTCATGCTATGGTTAGGTTTACCTTAATACTTCTTTTGTAGTTGTGGATGCTTGCAATAGGGGTTAATCATAAGTGGGTTGCTTGCCCAAGAAAGGGCAGTACCCAAGCACTGGTCCAACCACATATAAAATAATCAAAGTAACGAACACGGATCATATGAGTGTGATGAAAACTAGCTTGACGATAATTCCCATGTGTCCTCGGGAGCGCTTTTCTTTATATAAGAACTTGTCCAGGCTTGTCCTTTGCTACAAAAAGGATCGAGCCACATTGCTGCACCTTATTTACTTTTATTTCTTGTTACCTGTTACAAATTACTATATCACAAAACTACCTGTTACCGATAATTTTAGTGCTTGCAGAGAATAACTTACTGAAAACCGCTTGTCATTTCCTTCTGCTCCTCGTCGGTCTGACCTTGTTCAATGTGTATGCATTACAACATGCTCGTTTCCAAACCACACCGCGCAGATCTCTGATATATTCATGCATGCATGGGTTTCAAACATCATGATCTCTTATTCAAATATTTTAAATCAACTTTACATTGATTATGACCTCACCTAGTCCTTTACACCCACACAGTCGTCTTCTCTTTATAATTGTACCACTAACTTTCTCTCATGCATGTATGCACACACACTACCAGTCGGCATTATCCATCACACACATGCAATGTTTTTCTTCAGGTTGGTGTCCCATGCAGGCACACACACGCACGTCTCCCTCTCCATCATATCGGGCATTCTTTATCTCTCACGTGCATGAGCAACAATCAATGTTCCTCTATGTGTGTGTATATATAGCTAGGTCTTTCATAGTTTTCCACACAAACCTATCAACCTACATATCTAGTGAGGTCTCACCCTCTTTCCCACATCCACATCGATCAATCTATACCTCTCTATATACGATGACGTATATAGCTACTACACCCACATTAAGTATATATCCAACGTCCCCCTCTCATCATCCAGGCCTTCCACTTCATCTCTCAGAAGCACGCACAATGGCGAAGATAGGGGGAGCAAGGGCCCTGTCCCCCCCCCCCCGCCTAACATCAGTGTATATCGATGCTAATATGAATGTGATCATTAGACAATTGCTAGTAAAATGGTTTAAGTTGATGAATTGGCATTCCTTGTAAAGGATAAGCAATGCTTGGCCCCCTAGCTCATTTATTTTTCATGGCTCCGCCACTGCATGAAACAACGCACGTTCTCGCCCCCTCTCTCTAAATATCGATCTACACTTGTGCACTCCTTCACAGTCTCCCTCCACTTGGCCCCTCGCACCATCTTCTAGCCCCCCATCGGATTTTGCCACATGTATAATCTAGCAGACTCCATGGTTGAACTGAAGCATAATGCACAAACCTCAGAACAACAGTGGTTCTCCTTTGTTCTAGAAGACTAGAATCTTCCGTATCATAACTGGCCAAACTTTTTTTCTAGTTCAATTGGCATTATTTGTTTTTTACTTTATGCTTTACAATGCACAATTCCAAGAATCATAAAATAGATTAAGGGCTTCTTTGATTCAAAGGATTCTCAAAGGATTTTTGGAGGATTCTAATCCATAGGAATTTTTTCGAGCTTGGTTGTTTGATTCGTAGGATTGTAAACTGTAGGATTTTTCCATATGATTCATTTGCACTAGATTTCACAGGAAACATCCCATCCACTCAAACCTCTTTGAAAGAATTCTGCGTTTTTCTATGCACAATCAAACACTCATACAATCCTGTAGGATTTAAGATGAAATTCCACTTTAATCCCATGTTTTCCCTATTCCCGCATTTTGGAAATCCTACAAATCAAAGAGGCCCTAGCTTTTTTATAAAAACTAATTGATTTTGAATGAGATGAACTGTAAGAACTAAACAAAGGTCTAGATCAGGCATATATGACTCAGAGCTTACATACTATAGTGTGTTATTTATTCATAATTTGGTTGCCAAATCTGATGTGTGCAATGCATGTGTACCTTACTAGTACTTTGAGTATGTGCAAAACATGTAAATTAGAATTCCAATGGCACACTACACAGTGTCTCTCTTACAGTTCATGAAGCCACGTGGCACATGTGGATGCGTTGTCATGACCTCCTTGTGTGGATTGATCACAGTGACGTGCTACTGGTTCCAGAAGAATGTACTCGTCCTCTCTGAGCCACACTAGCGGTACATGCACAAGGCAAAGATGTGCACGCACACCACGCATGCACTCATTCCCTCCCACGCACACGTGGATACACGGGCGGACGCAATTTTGTACCAAGATCCACCCCATGTGATTATTTGACACATGTAAAGTCCTTCACTTCATTGATGGTCAATTAATACAACGCATGCAAATTGAGTGGACGTGAGGGAGGAAGAAAGACATTACTACTCCACTACGCGCATGTGAGTAGTTAAATAATGGGCTGCTAGTAGTACTTACATTCGTCTCCTTAGTATTTTGGGCCAATTTTTGACAGTAACATAATATTTACGCATTTGAGCAGTGTAGTCTACTTGAAATTTATGTTCCACTAAACTCATCGGGAGCTGTTTTGGGCCTCGAAACCAAAACCATCAATTAATCTTTACCTTGTTCCCATCACATTCAAAAGTACTAGTGCTACAATTAAGTGCAAACCTGCTCACACCTACTAGTACGTACCAAACCTGAACGTGTTCCCACTATGCAGGCATTAGTACTAGTGCTAGTACTTAGGTTGTAAAAAGGGGAACTACCTAACCGAAAATTACTCTACGTTTCCTCCTCATAAGTCCTTCTTTGTCCATCCTTCCAATGGCTGGTTTGCAGAGCTCTAGTCGATAACTACTCGTAACAACGGAGCGGCGACCAAGGCTGCAGAAAAAAAATAGAGGGCTCGCCACCATGCAGAGACCTCGAAAGATCTCTCACGAGTAGGTGATGGCTCCCAGGAGCACCCTAGCCACGGATGCAAACATGCCGAGCTAGCGGCACTGGAGTCGTTATCCCTCGATGACATGCCAGATATGCTCAATAAGCACCTCAATAAGTAGAAGGAGTTCATCCACGGCTTGGTGGAGCTGCTGAAGGAGAGCCTCGACGACATGCCCGCTAAGCTCAATAAGGAGGGGGAGTTGACCGCCGGCTTGGTGATGCTGCTGAAGAAGAGCATTGTCTCGGAGAAGAAGGCGAGGGGTGAAACTTCAGGAGGACAAGGCGAAGCTCTGCCATGAGCTCGACCTGCTAAAGGAGAAGAATGCCGGCTGGAAGCAACTGCATGAGAATAGTAGTTCCTCGATGAAGATGCTGCAGGCCCTCATCACGGAACAAAAGGAGGAGTACGTAATGCGGCCATGGAACAGATGATGAAGACTCGCGTCAAGAAATCCCGCGTCATGGACAGAATGAAGAAGATGGCGGAGGAGACCCGCAAGGAGGTGGAGGTTGTGGAGGTGATGAAGAAGCAGTTACGACTCCGCGACAAATTAGATCATTTGTGGCGATAATCTTCCTTCTTCTTCAGCTCCTGTGTTTCTTCTTTTGCTTCGGGTGTTTCGCCGCACGTGTCACATTCTCTGCGAGGCATGAATTGAACAATGCTAACAATGAGATGACTAGCAAATTAGATCATTTTTATCGCCATATGGCACTGGGCTGCCATGTTTCGTGCTCCTCTGTCGTAGTACTACTCCAGTGGAAAATTTGATTATACCACACGGTTCTTTGCTCCTCCTGAGGTCGTCAGGACATTTATACGAGAAGTCAAATCACAAGGCCTCGCCTCCTAGCAGTAATGATCCATCAAATCACAAAGGCCCTCGCCTCTCGTGAAACCGACCAAGCTAGACTGCCCCGCCCTCTAGCCTTTTTAAAAAGTATACTTTTGTACAGTAGTAGTATCGATGGATTGGGCCATGGAGCAAAACTAACAAGATGAAATTAAAGAAAAAAGGTGGTACATATAGAGAGCGCTCGTCGCCAAATTATGCATATAGTACTATTAAAGAAATAAAGAAATTAGCATACCTATTTAATTCTTGGGTTCTTATTATTTATGCCACTAGTTGTGTATCACTACTCAGTTTTGCCATTAGAAGTTACAACTACTCAAAAATGCCATCGATCCGTTAGATGCCTGCTCACAAATGCAATTAGATAGCTCAAAAATGCCATTGTAAGTTAGATGTTTCCTCAAAAATGCCATTAGACATTGTTATTTTCACGTCAAACCCGTTGACCATGTTACATGACAAAAATAAGCCGATTCTCACAATGATAAGTGTGGCGCCGCTTGTCAGGAGTAACCAAGCGAATAATTTTAGAGGAAAATAAGAACACTGTTGGGATCAAGTAGGCCCCACACTTTATTTTACCATAGTGAGATAGAGGGAAAGCTGGCATGTTGGTCCATCGGTATTTATGTCATTATAAGATGGAAAAAGAGATTTGAGTCACAATAATGGTGTCCAGCACAACACACCCCTCAAATAAAACTAAGCACCCTGGAATTCTTTGACAAAACTAAGCACCCTGAAATTCTTTGACAACTAAATTACCGGCTATATGATGTTTGTCATATATATTGTACATATATATTGTACATATATAATGTGAAGAAACGAGTGGTAGTACTATACCCACTAAAAGATGAAATGTAAGAAATATAACGAGAAGAAACATAACATAGTTCTGTTGGGGGCTCAGCATAACACACCCCTCAAATTAAACAAACCACACCTGAAATTAAACTAAGCAACTAATCCGGTAGACACTGCATTAGAACCACCATGAGCAACGACACTGCAACCTTACTCGGAGTCCTCGTCCACGTCCTCAACTTCGTCCTTGTCCCTCTTCCTCTTGGCCGATACTTCTTTGCTTGAACTGCACACTTGGCTCTTGCTCTTCATCCAACCCTTGTAGATATTGAAACAAAGGTAGCCATCCATTGCAGCGTACTGGATCTGTTTTATATCTAGTACATTCCACTGCCATGCATGACAATGAAACGTGTGCGGAGGTTTCTTCAGATTACCATACGAAGGATGAACCATGGCTCCTGCCAGGGTCAGCATTGAAGGCTGATCATGGGAGGACAGCAGCCCATTCTTCTGGAGGTCGAAGGGGTTGCCTACAATGAGGCCTATCTGACCCAGGACTTTTTTGTCGTTCGTAAAGTCTATAGTAACGAACTTGACTTGGCTGTCCTTGAGGAAGTTCTTAAAATCTTGGCACTCAACGTCGACATGGTATATGTGGTAGACCAAGCATAAGTCATGCACGCAAACCTGGATCACGGCGGGCTTCTTCTTATCTTCCTCCTTTAAATTCTTCTCTTCTCCCAGGACTATGGTGTACAGAACATCTAGCCCAGCGACCCACTCATCATTTGAGTTTTCGAACATGCGTTTGAAGCGAGCAAGGCATCCTTTCACCGTCGCGGAAGAACGGGTGTGGATGACGTCGAACTCATCACCAGTGATGGTTCTAACCTTGTACTCACCGCAGATCATTGAGATTTGGGACGCCATGGATTTGGGACGAGGGTTAGGATTAGTGAAACTGCCGTAATGTGAAAGGACGGGACGACTAGGAGCGAATTGCTGTAATGTTAAAGGACGTCCAGGGACGAGTAGGAGCAAACTAGCAGCGGTTTTTCGATCGCAAAAATTCTAAGTGGGGCATGCGAACGGCAGGGTAGTGCCTTGCCTGGTGGATAAATGGATT
The DNA here is from genome assembly GCF_002162155.2 of Triticum dicoccoides. Lineage (NCBI taxonomy): Eukaryota > Viridiplantae > Streptophyta > Magnoliopsida > Poales > Poaceae > Triticum > Triticum dicoccoides. The sequence continues at coordinate 238,439,781 of NC_041387.1, read as the reverse complement.
CATGCACAGTACTATGGGGGCCCAATTAGATGTCATGTCTACTCGACGCCAATTAAATTGCTTTAGATGTCATGTCAAGCGTCGGGAAAATTATAGGTGATATGAAGCTTTCCATTTTTCCCATGATATGGGCTTCTGAGAGCCCTTGGATCTGAGATCGAACGGTTGCATGGCGCGATTCTAGAACTATGGGTGAATATCCTATCCTAGAGGGTTATTTTGCAATTTTTCAACAACTTAGCATGTGACCGTTGGATCTCAGATCCAAGGGCTGCCAGCAACCCGTATCATGGTTGTGCCTACCACGACCGTCACATCGCTCGTGCGGTCGCGCCCTTGGAGATTTAACACGGTGTGTTAGGCTATCTGATGTTGGCATGTCATACATAGTCATTACTTAGTCACTCATACTACAACAAGGTTAGTTATAAGGTTGGCTATAAGAGTATTTTTTTTTACTTCTCTCTATCTCTTTCTTTGTAGTATTTATTGCATTTGCTAAGAAGTGAGTTCTTCCAATGAAAAGGTGCTTAGATGAGGTGCTAAGCTTAGCAACCAAGTCCCCAATGCATAAGTGCTTAGATTTTTGTTGCTAAATTTGCTTCATTTATAGCTATAGACTCAATATTGTCTTTTCACCTAGGTACACACGCTTATCACCGTTTCTTCCTTGGGTCACCAAACTAGTCTCTCTCTTCTTAATTAACTTGCCACATTAGACTTTATGCGTATGTGGCAGGCTTAGCACCTGTAGGAGCAAGTAAATACAAATAGTGGGCTATAAGCCCACCTTACATGGAATTTTTGCATATGTGGAGGAAAGAGGCAAGGAAAAAGCGGAGGAGTGGGCTCTCATGCAAGAGCCAGCCTCTACATGGTGGAGCATTGGGAGAGGCACATGTATGGAGGTGGTCAGGAATCGGGAGACTGACGCCGGTCGTAGCGCCGCAGTTAAAATGATAATGTCAAGTCTAATCACGGGGCCCCATCTGTCCAGCAGTGGCTCGTTGTCAAATCACACAGCCCTACGTTTGCAGCAGCCTACTCCCTCATCTTCTCGCATCTCTGTCGAACCGACTAGGCGGAACTGCCCCGCCTACCGCGCAGGAAAAGCCCTGCCGTCGACTTTTAAAGAGTACAGTATACTAATTTTGTATCCATGGATTGTGCCATGGAGAAAAGCCTCAAGAAAACGGTGGTACACATGTATGGAGTATACAACATGCCCGTCGCGTTCGCGTTGCACCCCATATAGTCCATCTGTCTGGCACGCCGCCCTCCAAATGGAATGCGCGTCATATTGCGTTTGCACACACATGTGCGACCACAATTGAGAACTGACCATAGGCCCACTCCCTAGCCCCGCATGTCGGGTTAGTTAATAGATGAGAGAGACGAGCGATGGTACTAGAGAAGTTTTGTACATACATTGGTGCCTGGATGATCCCTGCAAGACACGGAAGATCTGTTCGTCCATGCATGTGACCAGACTCCAACAGACACACCTGGATTGGCTATTGTCTAAATATCATGTAGGCTGTGTTGTACAGGGTTGTAGTTCTGGTGAGAAATCTAAAAAAAGGTTTCTTGTCATCTCGCAAAATTAGGTGTCATGTGCTTGAGATCACTTCGAGGGTTAAACTACGACAACTGAGTTGGGCTAGACATTGGGGGCACATGCACGAAGACTACTCGGCTGCCATCTAGGTCAAGACGGCTATGTTAATTAGGACATCTATCAACGGACACCTTTTCTATGAGTTTATCTTTAATTTGATCTTTGATCCTCGTCTAGTTTGTCCGACAGGATTCATGTTGTCTCCTTTGGGCAGTGAGGTTACGATTTCTTGTCATGTAGCATTTTTTCGTGTTATATGTTATAATCCGATGTTTCAGATCAAAATGACGACAACTGCGCCTCCGGGGCACGTGCATGAAGACTTCTCGACAGTCATTGACGAGGTCAAGCCGACTCCGGTAGACAAAAGAAAACTAGTACTCCAGTATATAGGAAGGAGCCTCCGCGCTTGCTTGCTAGTATTGCTCTCTTCACACTGTCTCGTCCTCTGCAGATCTAAACACGATAGCGGTGGCCACACACACACTCTCTCTCTCTGCTCACTGCTGGTCACAAATCCAGCCGGATCCTCTCCACCGAGGAAGGTGAGAAGGTGCAATGTTCACGCGGTCGTCCTCGGCGATGGCTCATACCCACTGCCGGCGCGTCCCGATCAGCGTGCCTTGTCGTTCTCTCCCAAGCACCGCTGGCGAGGGAGGGCCTCCGACCGCTTCTTCCTCGATGTCGTAGTGTGGGCAGATCCGGACTCCCGCCACCCATGTAGCGACATCCCGGTGACCCTCTGGTATAACTTCCTTCGAAACCGGCCTTGCTCTAGTTCCTGAGCTCCTTACGTCGCTGCATTTGTATCTTTTACTATTTCTCAAGCCCCCTCGTAGATAGGATCGACCGGCTATTCGAAAACCACCTAAATCATTACTGTTAAGACGTAAAACTAGTTCATGCACTCGAATCTAGTACTACTTGGTTCAAACAAGGAATAAAGGGGGTGGGGGTGGTGGAAGATTTGTTACCTGAATCTAGGACTTAGTCAAAAGAGGAAATAATGGGGGCGAAAAGTAGCAGAGACTGGCTATCCAACTAGTCTCTAGGTCTAATAGCAAAATAAAGGGAAACGCAGTACAGACTCAATATAAACCCGTTCTATTGGTTGAATAGGAAAGAAAGTGGGGACTAGGGGACAAGTCAACAGAGTAAGTCCAGCACTAGATTTGCTAGCCTCACACAGTATAAGGTGGCTACACCGAACAAAAAAAAGACCAACCCAGATATCCTGTTCTAATGTTTGTTTGCCCCGAGCCACTCTTATGTAATGCCACTGGTAAAATGTAGCAGTCACACTGTTAAAAGAATGGACACGTTCAACCAATGTTTTTTTCAATGTAATGCCTCCAGTAATATGAATCAATGGCACTTTTTTTCATGCCTTGCTAAATTTCCCATTAAGATAAGTTGCTTATTTTTGTTACAAATGCAACTGTCCTGGTCCGCCTACTCTCCCGTGCCCAAATACCGACTCTGTAGCAGCTGTTAATGTAATGTTGCTAGTAAAATGAAGCAATGGCACCATTAAAGTAATGTCGTATTTAACGTTTGTCATCATTAATCCTAATGCCCACACTAATATCTAGCAATGCTGCTGCTTTAGAAATTGCTACTATCCTTGTAGGATTGCCATTCAGATAAGAAACATGCTTCTTTTCATTTGATGCATGTTTCGTCACTTGTTACTCACCCTCCTTTCCACCTTTTTGTGAAAACAGAGATATACATTTGACGATTGATCTTAGTTGAACTGCGCAAATGATATCCAAATTACAGTTGAACATTCCAGGAGCTTCACAACCAACCTTGATCTTGCTCAATTTTATTGCAACTAATGAAGAAGAAGCTCCGTGAGTTTCGTTTTCTGATGGAAATGGAACAGGGGCTGGAGCCCTTTTCTTAAAAAAAGAAGCTGGTAGCTCATGGGACATTGCTTCATTTTATGTAAACTACACCAAAAGGTCCCATGAATTGAATCATCCATGTTGGTGACTGGTGTCATCCCTTCTACGATGGCATTGACTGCAGATATGGTTCCCATCACAAGGTATGTTCCTTTTTGGTCTGACCGTTTGCGAAAGATCCTGCATGTTGATCCTACTCTTGTGCTACTGTTTTGGCACTGGCATGATAAAGCAGTACTATTATTATTTTGCAACTTAATCTAGTGGCACTATTAATTTGAGGCAATGTTTTGGCACCGCTAGTTCCACTATTTTTTTATATATCGAAAGAGGGGGTTACCTCCGATTTCATTAAAGAAACCCAACCATCGAGAACCATTATCCAACAACATCTCAGTGTAAATGAGCAGTTATGAAACTACTACTAGAACGGACTAAGTACTAGCAGGAGACAAGTTCGCCACATAAGCTAGGCAGGTAGGGGGACGGAGCACCAGCTCGACCAAGTTTGGATTACAACCCAAATGCTACAACAAAAACATCAAGGGGGAAGATAGGGACTGAAAGAGCTAGCTTCAATATCCCAGTCTAAGCACCCCCCGCCTCCATCGTTGCGACGCATGGTACACCTCGTTTGCCACGTGCTCGGCCCTAGTGTCACAGATAAAATGAAGTAATAATACAGTTAAAATAGAGCGAGTGTCCTCTCTATCATTACATTTCCAATGTAGATAAAGAAAGTGCTTCTCTTTGTTAATGTATGTTTCATCAACTAGTCCCATTGTTAATGTTCAAGCGTTTCTCCAAACTAGGGCGCTTAATTTTAGTTGATATGAACAAAAATAGAGGTTTGAATGTCTCAAGGCCCCTCATTGTACTACCGTTGTACACTGATGTTCATCACTGGCAGAAGGTGTATCGGGGAGACTTGGGACGATTTCCAGTATGAGGCGTATCGTATGAGGCGTCGCAGGGCCCATCTCGCCCTCGCAGCATGGCATACTATGACACTATCACAATATTTTCTTCTATTTATTAGTGTATGTTTAATCAACTAGTGCCACTATAATGTAATCACGCTTTTTCATTATCTGTGCAAACAGGGTTATTCAGCTGCATTTTGGTGGATCTGCACAACTGTACGGATGGAACATGCATATATGCAAAGTGCGAGGTGTGTCAAGTAAAAATTACTGACACCAACCATGCTCCATGCACAAATTGGCATCCATCGTCACCAGTGGGATGTGTGGTGCTCTCTTTGAACGGATCTTTCTCGGCAGCAAATCCTCTAACAAAATACTAGTAGATTATATTGGCAGTTTTCTAGGGAGTACTCTTTTCTGAAAGAAGCACTAATCTATTTTTCTTTATTTGTACACAATGCCACAACTTTGACACAAAGGTCTAGAGCTATTTTAGGATGATTGACGTAGTACTCGGAGACTGATTGTATGCATGATTTTTATTAGATGTCACACTGATTGTAAGCATGAGCAGATGGAAGATTAGGTTAGTGCGAAGCTTACCTTAAACCCTACCGCCACCGTTGAAATGAGGCGAGCATCGAGGGAACCATGGAGAATGGCAGGGAAGTGATGTCGCTCCATCCGGCCTCCTCTTGCGGTGGGAGAACGAATACTCTTGTGGCTCTGGCTGGCTCTGCACCTCACGAATGACACACCGTACTCGATCGATTCGTTATCCTCTGGGTGCTCGACCTTCGACCTATACGCCCACCACCTCCGCCTGACTTTCGCCTCGGGATAATCTGTTTGCTCCATCGCCCAGAGGAGATACTCGATGAACTCAAAGGACTGCGGCGTGACTGCTGCCGAGGAGTACATCGCCGCCCTCATTGCAGTCGTCTCTATCATTCGCATACATCACTACTAGGGAAAACCTTATACACAGCAACTTAGCAGTAGCGCTGGACAAAACAGGGCGTTACTGCTACTTAGTTGTAGCGTGTTTAAATAAACCGTGCTACTGCTACTTCTTTAGCAGTACCGTGGTCCTGGAAAACGCGCTGCAGCTATGTTTGTACTTGGCGCAGATGGCTAGCCCTACTTAGCAGTAGCACGTATCTGCTACCAGCGCTACTGCTACGTCCCGTAGCAGTAGCGCGTATCTCGGAAATGCGCTACTACTTACTTACCTTATCCTGGAGCGGTTGACCCTCTCACTCACTCTCCCTCTCACTCGCTCTCGCCCGCGCCGAAAGCCGCCGCTGCCACCAGGCTGCTCCTCCACCGAGGTACTCCCTCCTTCCTCCTCCCCTCCCTCCTCCCCCTCCTCCTCCGGCTGCCCTCCTCCCACCGCCCCTCCCTCC
>NC_041387.1:238430033-238433692 GCF_002162155.2 Triticum dicoccoides | reverse complement strand
TCTCCTTCCTCCTCCCTTCCCCTCCTCCTTCCATCTTTTTTCTGTTTTGACTGTAGTTTTTTACTATTGTATAATGTAGTTTTTTTTACTATTTTTAGTAAGTGTTTAAAATAATTTGTAAGTAAATTAATAAAACTTGTTGAACTAGTTTATTTTTAGTAAGAACTAGTTGAATTAATAGAAATAATGTATTTTTAGTAATAAAATTAATATAACTTGTTAAACTAGTTTATTTTTAGAAAGAACTAGTTTATTTTTATTTATAGTAAGTTTATTTTTAGTAAGAACTAGTTGAATTAATAGAACTAGTTGAAGATGTCACATTTGTTGTTATTTTTTTAGTTTAAGAAATTATTCCCGCATCAACGTCGACGATGCCTATCCCGCATCCTCCTCTTCGATACCCGTCGTTTGCTAGGGTTTTAGTTGTATTAGTGATGTTATATGTATGATACTATTCGGGATGTATTAGTGATTACTTATAGGGTTTTTGTTTTTGCAGTCAAGGAGCCCCTCCATCATCCCCGGCGTCGTCCCCTTCACCGACCCCCTCCGACCTCGAGGTGAGACCAGCCAAATCTCCATGTCAATATGAGTCCTATAAGATATGATGTAGATAAAAACCATGTATATCTTGTGTTGCTCAAATAGGATATGTGGTTCCCAAGTGGCCGGTCATGCTTGCAGGTTACACCTCTGAGTGGCCTATGTTTTGCCGGAGTGTAGATTAATTTTTGTTCCAGCAAATTTCAGGCGCTCGATATGTCCTGTTTTAGCAAAGGTCATGTCGGAATTTTCCGTTAATTTTGGCATGACTTGTGCTAGAATATGTAGGAAATATCGAGTGGCCTGGATTTTCTAGAAAGATAATTAAACGATATTTCGGGTTGACTTTAAGTCTGTCAAGTCGGAAGAATCTCGACTGTTGTCGTGGGGGTCGTTTCTCCTTCTTCTCCGGGTGCTAGACCTTTGTTATGCACTAGGGGAAGGAGGATTAATGACCATCACCGACGGTCGCAAATGTCAGAGAGGAATCAGTGAGGGAGAGTCTCCACCATATATGAGAGGATGAAGAATCCCAACTGTTGTCATGGGGGTAGCTTCTCCTTTGACCCTGTGTGCTAGACAATTTGGTGTAATGCACTCGGGAACGAAAGGAGGAGCTACCATCATCGATGGTCGAATATATTTACCACATGAGCTGAGAGTTTTTAAGAAAAGACTCGACAGACCGATAGTCAACCCGTGATGAATAATAATGATCTAATTTAGTTTTTGTAGTACATATATTTAATTGTACAAGTTTAATCTTTGAATTGTGAACATAGGAAATGTCGTCGGACGAAGAAGGTCCCGGGGAGTGCTCCTGGTGCAGCGACAACCGGGATTTCTGCGACAGGCCTCACCTGGACGAAGGTCGGCGCTTCAGCATTAAGCTCGAGAAGGCCTTCGATTGTGATATGGTAAGCTACGATGCAAAGTGTTTTTTTCATAATTAAGCTCGAGTTCTACCACTTCAACGTGTAATTTTTGTCTTTTACAGTTCGACTAGCTTATCCCATGCCATGCAAGACACTATGTCTTGGAGAGGATGGGTTTTGAAGATCATGAGAGGAATGAAACAAAGAAAATTAACCTAAGGACCCATCATGGTATGGATTTTGAGGTAAATCTATACAATTCTGAGAGCGTATCCCATTTTGGTTGCCCAGGTTGGGAAGCACTTTGCATGATATATGATTTTCAAGAGGGTATGTTTGTCACCATGGATCTTGGTGATCCTGATATCGAGGAAGACAATATGGACATTTGGGTCCTTGTTGATACGCTTCCAATTCTACCACTATGTGAGTTTCTCAAACATAGTTATTAAGTAATTTATATTGTTTATTTCAAAATAGTTGACAACTTATTTCCATTGATAGCTTATTTTCATCTTCAAATAATGTGTGGAAGATGGTAGACAAAACCAACTACACCGATGGATCTGAGTTAACTTATCAGGAGAAAAATCATCTGGTGGCATATTGTACTGAAATTGAGAATTACAATGCCTTTTATTGAACTCCAAATTATGGTCAATACGGCCACTAGTGCACGTGTTGAACCACGATAACTTCCATGGAGATATCCTGGTAAGATTTTTTACTATTACGATATCCGTGCATCTTTTGCATATTTCTAAAACTGAACTACATTGCTAACTACGAAGTTATTACTATGTTTTTAAACAAAAAATCCCGATGGATTGTGTGCCTCATTGGATGTATCAGAACGGTCGCCTTGATGTTTTTAACATACAACCAGGTCGTCCTACGAATCTCTCCTGTCCATACCGGATTTCTAAAACCGGTGAACACATGATAATCAAAGAATGGAAAAAATATATGGAAAGTCGTATGGAGGTTCTTGGAAGAAACATTGTGCGAAAGGCAAGAAATGGAGGCAGGATAATCTCTATTCTCCATAATGGAGAGCCAGGGGCTATCTTGTTTATGCTATTTTACCTAAGATAATATAGTATGTCAGAAGACAATGTAGTAGGTCCTATGAGGTACAATATGTTTATGGGAGTTGATGACGAGGAGTAGTTGTGATTATGACTAGTGACCAACTTGTATGTGATGTCTCATTGATGAAAACAATGATCATGAGGAGGTGTTATATGACAATGATGTATTATGATGGTATGTTGTTAATGATATGGTGATGATGATGATGATGATGATGATGATGATGATGATGATGATGATGATGATGATGATGATGATGATGATGATGATGATGATGATGATGATATTAATTATATCATTGGGTGAAAGAACCACATCTTAGTTTCAAGTGGATGTCCATCCACTTGAAACTAGTCCAAGGTTGTTTCTCCCAATGATGTGATAACTCATTACGATGTAAAAACAATCTCGAAATTGCTGCGGCATGAAAACTTGTATAAAGGTGTATGAATACAACATGAAATAAAAAAGAAACACGAAATAATAGTAGTAGCGTGTGCTCGGAGAAGCGCTACCACTAATTACCAGTAGCGCTCATTGTGGAAAGCGCTACTACTAAGTCGATATGGCAGTAGTGTGGTACAACCCACGCTACTGCTAACCTTTAGCTGTAATGCCTTACTAGTAGCGCGGTTCCCCACACTACTGATAGGCATTAAACATGCGCTACTACTAGGGTTTTCCCTAGTGCATTGCCACATGGCCCTCACCGTCCTCGAAATCTCCCACTCATTGTCAAACCAAGTAAGGATCTCCTTTAACCTGGCTATCTTTTCCTGGTCGCCACCGGCGATCTGCCTGATTTGCTGCTGCATCCTCTCCATAGATGTCCTTCTGAGTGGTCCGGTGCTAGCTTTGGAAGATGGGAGGATAGATGGTAGTCTTGCAATAGAGAAGAGGGAGAGGCGAGACAGTGGTTTTGGAATGGAGATGATGGAGAGGAGAGGAGGTGGTTTTGCAATGGAGAAGAGGGAGAGGCGAGACGGTGGTTTTGGAATGGAGATGATGGAGAGGAGAGGAGGTGGTTTTGCAATGGAGAAGAGGGAGAGGAGCGTGCCGCAGTGATTTTGGATTGGACGAGAGGGCCGGCGCACTGTGACTGGATCGAAATCAAAATCAATTTACCCTTCAATTAAGAAAGCGACC
>NC_041387.1:238426099-238429605 GCF_002162155.2 Triticum dicoccoides | reverse complement strand
GGTGCTAGCTTTGGAAGATGGGAGGATAGATGGTAGTCTTGCAATAGAGAAGAGGGAGAGGCGAGACAGTGGTTTTGGAATGGAGATGATGGAGAGGAGAGGAGGTGGTTTTGCAATGGAGAAGAGGGAGAGGCGAGACAGTGGTTTTGGAATGGAGATGATGGAGAGGAGAGGAGGTGGTTTTGCAATGGAGAAGAGGGAGAGGAGCGTGCCGCAGTGATTTTGGATTGGACGAGAGGGCCGGCGCACTGTGACTGGATCGAAATCAAAATCAATTTACCCTTCAATTAAGAAAGCGACCCCACATTAACTAGTCTCCCTTTTATTCTGGGTCATAATTTACCATGACTTTCGCAAATAAAATACATGTTATACGTTGGAAAAATAATATAATTTGAAAGTACATTCATATACGAACCAAACTATACAATTTTTGGTGACATGTATTCACATTTTTCTTGTCAAATACATTACGTGGTCAATGTTTGACCCAAAATACGAAAAACAAAAAAATACTTCCAAGACAAGCGCTGCTCTTCTGCTCTTGTCCTCTTAAACCACCACCGCTCCTCTCTTGTTCCAATCTAAATCCAGCGCCACTCCTCTCTTTTAGTGGGAATGACACCTATGAGATCACTGGAATCCCTACTACGGTCGGCGGGCACGGGGATGTGGAAAGAGCGGGTCTAAGAGCCAGTACACAAATCGTTTACCCAGGTTTGGGCCGCGAGGATGCGTAATACCCTAGTCCTGTTTTGGTGTATATTCACTACGAGAAAAACTGCTACTAATGGCGCACCTAATTTGGCCATTAATGGCGCATCACTGGTGCGCCATTACTAGCACGCCATTAGTAATTTTTACTAATGGCGCACCACTGGTGCGCCATTAGTATCTGGTATACTAATGGCGCACCACTGGTGCGCCATTAGTATAGGCCATGGTGCGCCATTAGTATGCCTCCCAGGGCCATGTATACCCAGGTGCTTTGGCATACTAATGGCGCACAACGAAGGGATGCGCCATTAGTAACCGAGGCATACTAATGGTGCACTATCCAGTGATGCGCCATTAGTATGCTTTGTCATACTAATGGCGCACTGTCATGTGATGCGCCATTAGTATGAATATTAGGTTTTTTTTTATTTTTTTTTCTGTTTTTTGCACAGGTTACAAAATGTATAATTTGACAAAATATAGACAGCACACATCAATAACAGATTCATCGAATACAATAGAAGATTAGTCTTTGAATACAATTCATCATATTAGTCTCCGAATACAATTCATCATATTAGTCTCCGAATTGAAAAGACCGAACAAAGATAGAACATTATATTACAAGTCTCGGGACCGCGAGTAGCGAGTTTGTCTTCACATTACAAGTCGATATCGATCATCTAAACTACCATCACATAGAAGAGAGCTGCGGTCACCACGATGAGCATCATCACGATGAAACTCGTCTTCATCCGGTTCCTCCAACGCTCCCTCCCCTCTCCCGCTAGATAGCGGGCGTATCTAGATTCGGCCTCGGCCCTAGTGGTGTACCCTTTGTAACTGTTACCGCTGAATCGGTGAACCTGTCTCCGACACTCCTCCCAGTCATCATAGACTCCGGGAACCTTACCCTTGTACACGACATACGTCGGCATCGCTATACCATCTGAACTTTTTTTGTCATCTATGTGCTCATTTAACTTTGATCCAAATAGTATCAAAGTTCTTAGAAACAAGCAGCTCTGCTAACAAAGAACAGTAAAAATGGGGCTTGCCTTAAGATGGGAAGTAAAGTTGCAAACTGAATATGTAGCTGCTAGGACCCAGTTTATCTTTCATGCACTCTGCTTCAACACAAATGTGCTCTGCTTCAACACATTGGAAACTGAGTTCTGACTGCTACAAATTCAGTTTTCAGATACCAGCCATCAGGAGCCTACATGGTACCATTTTGTTATCCTAGCAAGAACAGCATGAGCCAAACAAGTAAATGGAAAACATGTTTCCTCAACAAGCAAAAAGGGAAAATGCAATTTATGGCACATAGATGTTGATCCACTGACATTCATAAATTTCAGAAGAGAAAACAGCAGGCATTGCGCATGCAGTATTTACTGCTAACCAGGGAGAAGAGGTTCTTATTTTCACTCCCAACAACAAGCAGGAAAACGTCTACATCGATGCACTCGGACGAAGAAAGTGCAACATACATATAGTTCATAACAGAGTGCACTGTGTGCAGAAACAGGAAGCGTACTATCAATCATCCACATATTTTTCGACAAAGATCAATCATCTATATAGTAAGGGATAGCTAAATTCGCACTTTATTAAACAAACTATCCCTCAAGTTATGCTATGAAAACATATTCAGTTTTTGAGACACCAACAATTAAGAACCTACAGACAAGTATTAAGAGAGCAGCTACACTAGGATTAAAGAAATTGACTCCTAACTACTACCCAGTTCAGCGTTGAGACTCCACCAATTAAGGTCCTACATAGTAATAGACCATCTAAAATAGCATTCCACTACTACCCACTACAAGCAGTATGTGCTAAACTAGCATGTCACTACTACAGACTAGATTGGAAACTGGGTCCTAGCAGCTACATATTCAGTTTGCAACATAACCAATCAAGACCCTACAAGGTGCCACTTGTTCATCCTACCAAGAACAGCAGCATCCAGAAAAGCCCCATATTTCATGCACTCTGCTTCTACACAAATGTGCTCTGCTCCTAGCTAGTTTCAATTCAGATCTGATTACTCTTTGCTCTTATCCTGGTTTAGATCTTGTGGTAACTAAATAAATGTCCGTATATGCAATTGCAGACCAAAACAAAACTACAATTAACAGCCCCTATTTTATTGCAAGTAAATTTGCTATCTTATACTCCCTCCTCTCTGGATTAGAGATCCTGCGTGTAAATCTAGGTTGTCTATTTTACCAACATAACAATACATATCACAAAAGTTATACCGTTAGTAGAAAGTACAATAAATCTTCAGCAAGAACCAGTAAGGTCCATATACGGCTCTGGCTCCAACTATATCATGTTTTATTTAAACACAGTATGTTTCAATTCCTCCTCTATACAAATCTTGAGCAAGGACCAGCATATAGTATATGTCAACAATTCCGCAAGCAAGAAGACGAGGCTTACTTGAGATCCAAAGAGTAGCTACTGGACTAGAGATATCGGGAACTAAACTATCAACGAAATCAATCACAACAACTAAATCGATCCAGCACAAAAACGAAACGATAAAGATCACCGATCCATAGAGCCACGCGTGAGGAGGCGTAGGGGAGGGAGGGAGGGAGGGAGGGGAGGGGAACCTTTCTTGGGCTGCTGGCGATGGGTATCGCTGCTTCTGCTACGATGGCGGAGGCCGCGCTTCCGCTCCCTGGTTCGGGGCGGCGGGGCGACGGACGGTGGTGTCGGGGCGGCGGGGCGACGGTGGTGTCGGGGCGGCGTCGAGGGCGCTGGGGCGACGGTGG
>NC_041387.1:238399863-238425538 GCF_002162155.2 Triticum dicoccoides | reverse complement strand
GGCGCTGGGGCGGCGGGGCGACGGTGGCGTCAAGGGCGGCGGGGCGACGGTGGTGTCGGGGCGGGGCGACGGTGGCGTCGGGAGAGGAGATCGGGGAAGGGGATCACGGGCGAGGGCGAGGGAGAGAGAGGGGATCGGTACGAAGTAGGGGCGCACAATACTAATGGCGCACCACCCCTCGGTGCGCCATAAGTACATTAGTAGTTTTGCAAAAAAAGGAATAAAAAATAATAAAAAAAACAACATTAGTGGCGCACTCTCTGGCAGGTGCACCATTACTAGTTACAACTAGTAATGGCGCACTACCTATGGATGCGCCATTAGTATGTTTGGACAGGCGCACTAGTTCAAAAAAAAAATTTGATACTAATGGCGCACCGTGTGCTAGGTGCGCCATTAGTAGTTTCAACTCTAATGGCGCATCAGAAGGTGGTGCGCCATTAGTATATACTAATGGCGCACCACTTGTCTGGTGCGCCATTAGTGTCAATCCCATCTATAGCCCTTTTTCTAGTAGTGATTGGAGTGTTCTTGAGCTAGCTATGGTGCGTGACTTGCTCGAAAGAGCCGAATCCCTCTCCAGAATGCCTCGGGCCTCCTTTTAGAGGAAAAAGGGGACGCCAAACTGGCAGACAAGAGGTGGAAAGTGCATGCGGTGGCTGTGTCTATCTTCTGGCAGTGTCAGACACACGCATTTCTAGCTGTCACTGCCTCGCCTCGCTTCAACGCTCATCCAGGCCAGCATGGTAAGCGGCGCCATGTAGCCTAGCAGGCTGCTGAGCTGGTGCGGTGGCAGGGTCTTCACGAAGATCTGCATGCCACTACGGAGGTGCTTGCTGAGCTGGTCTCGGGGCCGCACATCGCCACACAGGTGCTCGTCTGGCTGGCTGGGCTGGCAGCTACATGGGAACGGCGTTGGAGCCTTAGCGGGCATGGGCCCGGCCGCGGCCCCGCAGATGTCCTCGGCAAGGGTCTTGTCGAGGCCACGACAAGGGTCTTTCCGTGGCATTGTGCTCGTCCCCGGCATGAATCTTGCCGGAGGCTTCATGGGTTTCCTCGGCAAGGATCTTGCCGAGGATCGTCGTCTTCTGGTCCTCATCTGATGTTGTGTGTTTATGATTCTTAGGAAGATCTGCATGCCATCACGGAGGCGGCTCCCGAGCCTTGGTACCAATGTGGTTGATGGTGTTGGGAAACCTGGGGCTCAAGGGTGGCGTGCTCCGTTTGCATTGGGCAAGTTGCCCGACAAGGCTCTTGCCAGGGCCGCTTAGGCCGCCCCGGCAAGAGTCTTGCCGCGGGAGTCCACCTCGCCCTCTAGCTCTTTGCGTCTCCATCTTGGCGTGGCTTTGATGGTCTTGTCGCTTCGGCTTTCCTCCTCTGCCCTGCTATGTGTGGCCGCAAGCGCGGCTCTAGCTTCCCGTGCACAAGTAAAGGGGTACAAAGTAGAGCCCCTACTTTTGTACACCGACAGGAGCCCCCGGGCCTGGGCCACACACAAGCGCGACGCGTTGTTCGGCACAGAATGGTGCGCGGGCAGGCGGGACCGATTGTTACCGCGATAACTCCTTCGTCTGCTACGCTTCCCCACGACCCGCGTTGAATGCGCGACGTGGAGGGTCGTGCGTGACGTGGGGGGCATGCGTGGGGCACCTGCCGCACGCGGGTGTCTTGTCGTAGTAAATGGTAAAGAGGCCGCCCACGCCTTCCCCATAAAAAGGAATAACCGAAGGCGTGCTTCTCATTTACCCCCTGTGATTTCTCCATTCTCAGAACCGCTGTCACCATCTTCTTCCTCCTCGAGCTCTCGCTTCTTCTTGTCGCCGCTGCGCCCCCATTGCTTTCGATCCTTTGCATCCTCCCAGCCGCCATGGCGCCCAAGACTGGCAAGGGCAAGGGGGCGGCCAAGGATGCCATGGAGAGGGAGGCGCTGGAGAATGAGGCGGCGGTGCAGCGGGCGCAGTTCGCCTACTTCTCCCCGTCAACCGGTGACGTATTTCACCTCAAGGACTTCTTCAGGCCTCTATGGGCGGCGGAGACGACGGGGCACCCGGCCACGCGCATCATCCCCGCCAATTGCGTCAAGGCCGACCCGAATCGATACCCCTTTTTCGTCGAGTTCTTCTCCTGCGGGCTCCGTCCCCTTTCTCTGATTTCTTCAATGACGTCATGCGCACCTTCGGCTTCCGTCTTCTGGACCTCATGCCGAACGCCTTGGCGTGCATGGTGTTCTTTGCCCACCTCTATGAGGGCTTCACCGGGGTGCTTCCCAGCACGGCGCTCTTCCGCCACTACTTATCCCCCCGCCTCCAGCCAGGGGGCGCCCTCTCTAGAAGCATCTCCTAGATCCCGAGGGTCCAAGGGAAGGGCACGTATCCGGAGGGTGCCCACAAGGAGAGGTGGGAGGAGTGGCGGGGTCGGTCGTGTTGGATCGAGGAGAATAACCCGCCGGAGTTCTGTCGAGTTCATCAGAGCTCGCCGACCCGTGGCGAGGACTGTAGCGACGTCGACGCCGACGACGCGAAGTGCTTGATCGCCACCACAAGGATCCATCGCCTCACCATGGCCGGGCTCACCCTGGGGATGATCGGGGCGCACTTCATCCGCCGCCAAATTGCCCCATTGCACAACAAGGGGAGGCCGGCCAGGGACTTCAGGAATGCGGTTGATATCATGAGGCTCCGCCCTGGCCTGAAGCATAATTTCACGGTGATGGGGCACACCCATTTCTGCCAGATAGTCATCCGGCTTGATGTGTTCAGTGACGGCAGGGTGGAGAGGACCGGCAGGGCCGCGAAGGCCAGCAAGGTCATCAAGGGGCCCCTATTTGGGTTGCCCCCAGGTGTGTTCCCCTTGAGCAACAACACGTGCCAGTCGGCCATCCTTGACATGATGCCGGTTTTCAATGCGCACGGCCTCGACAAGTCCTGGGCCGAGCCCCCGGCACGCTAGGTGTAGGAGTTCCTCGACAACTTGTCAGAGGGATACGACCACGACGAGACGCTGCTTGCATAGGACACCACCCAGGTGGAGATAGACTACATCGCCGCCAGGGTGGCGGAGGCACAGCTCACCATGGATGCCGGCAACGCTGGCGGCATGCAGGATGAGGACGGCGCGGCCGCAGAGGAGAGGGAGCTCGCCCAGTGCGCGGGGACTGCCGGGGAGGCCAGCGGTGCCAGCACCAGGGCCCCCCTTGTTGAGGAGGTGGTCGAGGAGTTGACCGAGGGAGAGGCCGAGGCCGACGACCCTCCGGCCACGGGAAGAGGACGTGTCCTGCGGCGGGCTAGCTCTAGCGAGCTGGTCCGGCCCAGGTGGACCGAACCGCGGCAAGGGGTCCAGGGGGAGTTCGTGCGCCAGACATGGGCCACGGCAGCGCAGAAGGCGGTGAAGACCGCGGTGGCGAAGAAGAAAGCGACCGCCTCTTCTTCGTCGAAGTGTCGCCGTACTCCATCCCCTTCCCCTCCTTCCACAGATGTCGACCCGGAGGTCGTCTTCGATTTTGGGTCCCTCATCGCAAGGAGGAAAAGGAAGGCAGTGGAGGCGGAGGTGGAGGACGAGTAAGTGCCTGTCCTCCTTCACCTCCGCTCTTCCAGACCGCGCCACCTTCCATAACTTGTTTTTATCTTTGCAGGGACAGGGAGATGCTGGCCCAGAGGGTGGCGAAGAAGGCCAGGGCGTCGGCGGGCAACCAGCCCGCAGCGGGCGCTTCGCGCATGTCGGTGGTGGAGATCAGCCCGGGCAGCCGCCGCAACTTAGCCCCTAGCGTGCGTTCACCACTTACTCCTCATCAGTGTGCACCAAGGTACGATATTTTGGCACTGACCTTGCCGTAGCTGCAGGAGGAGGACGGCAGTAGGAGGAGCCACCGAGGGCCACCCCCAACACGCCGCGCCCATTAACCACACCACCCCGAGGGGCGTCCCCGGCAAGGGCAACGAGTACCGAGCCCATGCGCATGAAGGAGGAGGGGGTGAACTTGGGCACTAGTGGCTCCGTCCTGGCAACAGATATTGGCGGGGAGGGCGCCACTTCTTCTCATCCCGACAGGGGTAAGTTTTTACTTTCTGTCCCTGCACTTTCTTCTTTCTTTTGTACCTTGGTCTTGGCTTCGCCTCATTTTCCCTTCTCGATACCCAGATCCCCCCTCGGCGGACCAGGAGGACATTGACGCTGTCATCACGGAGGTTGCCACAGACACCGAGGCCGAGGCCAACAAGATCGCCACCGAGGAGGCCGCCGAGACCACGGCTGAGGACACTGCTAAGGGGCCTGCTGGAGGGACCGGCGAGGCTGCCGCCGAGGAGGCTGGCAAGGGCGCTGCCGAGGAGGCCGGCAAGGGCGCTGCCGAGGAGGGGGTAGTCGACGACCAACCCTCCTCCTCCACTGCATCTGGCTTGAGCAGGTACTTGAAGGTGGGCGATGACCTGTTCATCCACCTTCAAGGGGCGGTGGGCACTAGGGCGCCGACCGAGGGGGAGGTTTTCAACGATGAGGTGCTCGCCGCCTCCGAGCTCGAGGTTCTCGACGAACCGAGCGCTGGTGGCGGTGGTACCTAGGAGGAGCGGCTTCTTCGGGCCATGGCCGCCAGCTTCTGGAAGCTCCAGGCGCCCCACCGCGCCCGCCTGGACAAGGCAAAGTCCAGGGAGGTGGCTACAAGCAAGGCGGAGGCTTGGTTCCGCTAGGCCCATGTAGACCTGAAGGCCGCCCAGGATCAGTTGGCTGAACGTAAGCAAGAGCTCATACTGAAGTAGGCCGATGTCGAGAAGGCCCAGGAGGCGGCAAGGGTAGAGGCCGCCAGGGCCGAGGCCACCCGGTCCCAGCACTAGGCTGAGTTGAACTACTAGGAGGAGGACCTCACCATTCGTGAGGCGGCGCTCGCTGCCACACTCCGCGGCAAGGATGAGGAGGTCGTGAAGCTTGTCATGGAGCGGACCCAGGAGCTGAAGCAGAGGCACAAGGAGGCACTCAATACTCAAGCCCTAGCCCCACGGCGACAAGGTGAAGGAGGTGGAGGTGGAGCGGGATGGCCTGAAGAACAGGGCCGAGGAGCTGGTGAAGGAGAAGGAGACGGTCAGCTGTGCCTTGACCGAGGCGCAGGCCGTAGTCTTCAACAAGGCCGAGCTGCTCACCCGTGCCAACGACTCCATCAAGGACCTGACGCTGAAGCTGGAGGGTCTTGAGGGGATGCTATCGGAGGTCAAGGCCCGGGAGGAGACGCCGGCCAATTGCCTGGAGAAGGAGAGGCAGGTGCGGAAGAATGAAGCTGCCAACCACAAAGATTTCATGAAGGGCGAGAACCTCTGGTTCAGCTGCCTTGCCGATGTCGCCAACAGGATCACAGAGAAGCTGGCTTCCATGGGGATGGCGAACGTGAGCTATGCCCCAGAGCCGAACATGAGCCCGAAAGACAAGCTGACCCTGGTCTTCGAGGGCGTCCTTGGAGCCTTGGAGCAGTTTCGATCTAACAGAGCAAGCTCTCTGACCAATGAGGCCCGACAGCTTTGCTGGGGTGCCATGACCAAGCTCCTCACCAAGGTGGCATACTGGTACCCCAACCTTGACTTCGACACCGCGCTGGAGAGCTTGCCGGAGGACGTGGACCTCGCGCCGCTCAAGGAGCGCATCAAGCCCATCATCAGTCGTGTTGACGGAATTGAGAGGGAGGAGGGCCAGCGCCGGGACTAGGCATCCCATTTCTCATCACCGCTGCAGGTTCACGACCAAGAAATTTTTTATCTTTAGTTAGAACCGCAGCAACAATTGATGTAATATAACTCTGCAGTACTTTTGAAATGATGCATATTATTTTCCAATTTCATCTCTTTCTCTGTATGTCCACCCTACGTTAATTGGGTAGTCTTGCCAGCACGAAAACCCAGGCCGCGGCGCCTTGAGGACGGATCCTCAATAGCCAGCCATGTGTACTTGCTGCCGGGCAAGCCACCTTACCGTTCTTAGCACGGCCACCCAAACTGTTGAGCAGACTCGAAACAAAACGAGAGCGTTGCTAATGGCGGAAGGCTACCCTGCCGTTCTCGACGCAGCCGCTTGAACGGTTGAGCGGACTCGAAACAGAACAAGTGCGTTGCCAATAGTGGAAGGGCCCGTTGCGTGCAGGTTTCTCAAACAGAGGGGAAGATCTCTAAGGAAAATAATCGTATATAAGATGAATTGCCCAAAGTTTGTGTGACTTAGCTTTTCTGTCGCCGCACGGGCGTTCGCTCCACCCACGGATGATGCCGCCCGTTTGATCGCCTTCTTCCTTGGAAGCCATGGCGATGAACAGCTGCTGGACTAGCTGCTAGACCAGATTTTCACAGCTGCGCCCGCTACCTGGCGTGCCAAAGATGTCGGTGGGAACGTCACCTATGGGATCACTGGAATCCTCACTACGGTCGGCGGGGGCGGGGTTGTGGAAAGAGCGGGTCTAAGAACCAGTACACAAATCGTTTACCCAGGTTCGGGCCGCGAGGATGCGTAATACCCTAGTCCTGCTTTGGTGTATATTGGATTTTTCTTGAGCTAGCCATGGTGCATGACTTGCTCGAAAGAGCCGAATCCCTCTCCAGTACGCCTCGCGCCTCCTTTTATAGGAAAAAGGGGGTGCCACAGTGGAAGACATGAGGTGGAAAGTGCATGCGATGGTTGTGTCTATCTTCTGGCAGCGTCGGACAAACACATTAAATGCGTTGCCGACGTGCCCTTCTAGCTATCATTGCCTCGCCTAAGTTCGACGCGCGTCCAGGCCAACACGGCATGCGGTCCCATGTAGGCTAGTAGGCTGCTGAGCTCGTCCGGTAGCAGGGTCTTCACGAAGATCTGCATGCCACCACGCAGGTGCTTGCTGAGCTGGTCTCGGGGCCGCACGTCACCACGCAGGTGCTCGCCTGGCTGGCTGGGCTGGCAGCTGCATGGGAACGGCGGTGGAGCCTTGGTGGGCGCGAGCCAGGCCACGGCCCCGCTGATGTCCTCGGCAAGGGTCTTGTCCGGGCCTTGCCAAGGATCGTGCCGCGGCACTGACGTCGTCCCTGGCAAGAATCTTGTCGAAGGCTTTGTGGGTTTCCTCGGCAAGGATGTTGCCGAGGATCGTCGACTTCTGGTCCTCATCTGATCTTGTGTGTTTATGATTCTTACGAAGATCTGCATGCCATTACGGAGGCGCCTCCCGAGCCTTGGTCCCAATGTGGTTGATGGTGTTGGGAAACCTGGGGCTCGAGGGTGGCGAGCTCCACTGGCGTTGGGCAAGTTGCCCCGGCAAGGGTCTTGCCGGGGGAGTCCACCTCGTCATCTTGCTCTTTACGTCTTCGTATTGACGTTGCTTTGATGGTCTTGTGGCTTCGGCTTCCCTCCTCTTCCTTGCTAAGTGTGGCCGCGAGCGCGGCTCTGACTCCCCGTGCACAAGTAAAGGGGTACAAAGTAGAGCACCTACTTCTGTACACCGACACTCTCCTCTTCCATTTCAAAACCACCACCCCTCCTCTCCTGTTCCAATCCAAAACCAGCCCTGCTACTCTCCCATTCTAATCCAAAACCAGTGATGCTTCTGTCCTCTTCCATTCAAAAACCACCGCCGGCGAGTGAAGGCACTGTGGAGAAGTAGATCGATGGAGGAGTACAACCAATACGTGAGGATCACAGACGGCGACCCTATGAAGCTAGCTAGGATGTTGGAGATACAGTCTTGGTTTGACAACAAGGACCAAATAGCGGCGATGGCGACATCCATGGCCAAATATCTACAACAAAGAGAAAAGGCGGCGATACTCCTGGAGGGAGTCGCGCAAAAATACATAGAGTTGCTCCTCTAGGCCATGGAGAAAACAGATTCACCAAATCCGATCGTGAGAGAGCGGTGGTGGGAGTATTGATCCCAGATGGAGCATCCACCAGAGATTGAAGGATCGAGCATCTACAGGGTGCCGTTTGTGAGGGTGTCGTTCCAGAGGGAGCCGGTGGAGTCTTCATCGACCAAACCCAACTGCAAGAGGACGAAAGCAGTTGGCTGGACGACGCTTCCGCGCCATCCTCTCCCTCGTCATTCACATCGTCTCACGGGGCGGCTGTCTGCCGCCGAGGAATAGGAGGGGACTGCCCCCCAGCCCAATAGTCGGGAAGGTTGTGAATTGTGAGGAGGAGCTTAGGGTTGTCCGTATTTGCAGGTTGTGAATTGTGTTTTGTATTGTGTATTTTGAGAGAACTTCCAGATATGAATGTCTTTTGAATTTAAGATTTGCAGTATTGAGCATAAAAAATGTAGTTTCATAGGATTATAAAAGTGCAGACAATGTGATTCTCAAAGAAGAAACTACAAGTTTCAATTTCAGATAAGAAACTGCTAGTTCAGTTTCAGATAAGAAACTGCAACTTTTAGAGGCCGAGCATTTATATTAACACGGCCTTTTCAAACAGTGTTAACATCATGTTGGAAGTTTTATTCATGGTAAAAAATGGAACTACTAGCGAGTTAACATCATGTTGATCAACATTCATGCATAGCACATCTTCATATGATGCACAGTCGAAAAGATACGCTATTTTCAAAATGCCCACACAATGTCGAGTGTGCAAAAAGCAGAGAAAACGAGGGACGAAGTTTTGGCAAGTGTTGGACATGGTGTGCGTAGATGAAAATGGGGACCCACATGTCAATAATGGCAGAGGCAAAAAAATTGGAGATATTTTCCCTGCATGAGGTGGAATCGAACCCGGGCGGAACAGCTGTCGAATAGTGTCACTTGACCACTAGGCTAGTTCAGTACTTTCGTTACTAATAAGGCACTTACTCAGGTGGTTGGATCTCTTGCTGCGCCTTTGTGCGCCCGCCGCAGTGCCGCTGTCTCCCGTTGTGAACATGCTGAACAAACGAGAGGAATCTGGAGAGGACTATACGTGGAGAGGCGGACAGTCGGGACCCACCACATCTATGGCCGTATGCAAGCAGGTGCCTCATCGAAAAAATACTTCCTCCTAGAGCTATACTGACGTTGGGGCCCACGGCTTTGTCAACATTGTTACATTTTTAGGTGCTTCAATGTAGTTACTATAGGAGATAAGTTCACAACGAAGCCAGGGAACTAGTAGGTATCATTTATTATCACTGGGGCAGCAAGTATCAGCTGGGTTTTTGGCTGCCCCGTCTAGGCTTTCTTTTTTAACATGCGCAGCCCACGACATGCCGGTTTGTATTTGTTAGAGATATGCCCTAGAGGCAATCATGTATGATGATATTTTCTATGTGTTTATCAATAAAGATAGTCCTTGGATGTAATCAATGATACTTGTTGGCAAGTACATGACTTGTCTATGAGATCTTGTGTTGTATGATACATCCTAGATTGTCCCTAGTCACAAGTGACATGTGGGAACACGTCAGACTAGACTAGCATATGACACGGTCGATGGCTTGGTCTCACTAGCCATGGAGCATTGGATACTAACCGGATAATATGGACTAGGAAGGATCTGGTCGGATTCGATGTAGTCGAATCCGAGTCGAGATAAGGTCCGAGTCGGACAAACCCTACTATGAGATGCAGCGATATGTCATCTGTCAGTGTCTAGTAAAACATACGTTCTATGTCCTAAGACCTGAGCTGGCGCATGTACTCGGGATGGTAACAGAGTTGCTTTGGTCCGACCAAACACTACTCCGTGACTGGGTAGTTACAAATGTAGGTTTCGGGTTTGTCCAGTCCCATGCTGCGAGACATGTTCGAGCAAGATGGAATTGGCCCCTCCGATCAGGAGAGATATACTCTGGGCCCCTCGTATGAGATAATCCATTTTGTGGTCAGTATCACTGGAACAAGAAAGAGGTCGGGCTAGCACAAGGATGACAGTCTCGCCTTGAGACCGACAATATATATCATGCGGCAAAGGGAACAGAAGTGTGACACGTTGTACATGTTCGCCTAACCAGTTTCATAGTCTTCTTGGTGGTCAGCACACCTTGCTAGAGGCCGCTACCAACTGTGTAGGTCCGAGGTGATCCCAACTATGTCCAAGCTGACTTGAACCTAAGGGGTCGCGCGCTTAAGGGAAGGAACCTATGAGGTCGGCTCAGAAGACACTGGTCGGATGTGATCCGAGCTGGACTTGGAACGTGACCGAGTAGACTTTGGGCTTTAGGGTCCGTGCAAGGCCCAAGGGTTGAGCCCGCGACGGATGCCTATAAATAGTGGAGGTGCGGCCCACTTATTCAGTTGATCGCTTCGACACTGTTTTTGCGGAACGTAGTAATTTCAAAAAAATTCCTACGCACACGCAAGATCATGGTGATGCATAGCAACGAGAGGGGAGATTGTGTCCATGTACCATCATAGACCGAAAGCGGAAGCGTTACCACAACGCGGTTAATGTAGTCGTACATCTTCACGATCGGACCGATCAAATACCGAACGCCTGGCACCTCTGAGTTCTGCACACGTTCAACTCGATGACGTCCCTCGAACTCCGATCTAGCCGAGCTTTGAGGGAGAGTTTCGTCAGCACGACGACATCGTGACGACAATGATGTTCTACCGACGAAGGGCTTTGCCTAAGCACCGCTATGATATTATCGAGGTGGATTATGGTGGAGTTGGGCACCGCACACGGCTAAGAGATCCAAGGGATCAATTGTTGTGTCTAGAGGTGCCCTCCTTCCCCCGTATATAAAGGATGGAGGAGGGGAGGCCGGCCAGCCCCTAGGGCGCGCCAAAAGTGTGGAGTCCTACTAGGACTCCCTAGTCCTAGGAGGATTCCTCCTCCCACATGGGATAGAAAAAAAGGGAAGGGAAAAGGAGAAGGAAGGAAGGGGGCGCCCCCTCTCCCTAGTCCAATTCGGACCAGACCATGGGGAGGGGTGCGGCCACCTTTTGAGGCCTTTCTCTCCTTTCCCGTATGGCCCATTAAGGCCCAATACAAATTACCGTAACTCTCCGGTACTCCGAAAAATACCCGAATCACTCGGAACCCTTCCGATGTTCGAATATAGTCGTCCAATATATCGATCTTTACGTCTTGACCATTTCGAGACTCCTCTTCATGTTCCCGATCCCATCCAGGACTCCGAACTACCTTCGGTACATCAAATCACATAAACTCATAATATAACCGTCATCAAACTTTAAGCATGCGGACCCTACGGGTTCGAGAACTATGTAGACATGACCGAGACATGTCTCCGGTCAATAACCAATAGCGGAACCTGGATGCTCATATTGGCTCCCACATATTCAACGAAGATCTTTATCGGTCAAACCGCATAACAACAAAACATTGTTCCCTTTGTCATCGGTATGTTACTTGCCCAAGATTCGATCGTCGGTATCTCAATACCTAGTTCAATCTCGTTACCGACAAGTCTCTTTACTCGTTCCGTAATACATCATCATGTAACGAACTCATTAGTTACAATGCTTGCAGGGCTTATAGTGATGTGCATTACCGAGTGGGCCCAGAGATACCTCTCCGACAATCGGAGTGACAAATCCTAATCTCGAAATACGCCAACCCAACAAGTACCTTCGGAGACACATGTAGAGCACCTTTATAATCACCCAGTTACATTGTGACGTTTGGTAGCACAGAATGTGTTCCTCCGGTAAACGGGAGTTGCATAATCCCATTGTTATAGGAACATGTATAAGTCATGAAGAAAGCAATAGCAACATACTAAACGATCAAGTGCTAAGCTAATGGAATGGGTCAAGTCAATCACATCATTCTCCTAATGATGTGATCCCGTTAATCAAATGACAACTCATGTTTATGGTTAGGAAACTTAACCATCTTTGATTAATGATCTAGTCAAGTAGAGGCATACTAGTGACACTATGTTTGTCTATGTATTCACACATGTATTATGTTTCCGGTTAATACAATTCTAGCATGAATAATAAACATTTATCATGAAATAAGGAAATAAATAATAACTTTATTATTGCCTCTAGGGCATATTTCCTTTAGTCTCCCACTTGCACTATAGTCAATAATCTAGTTCACATCGCCATGTGATTTAACACCAATATTCATATCTGTATATGATTAACACCCATAGTTCACATCGTCATGTGACCAACACCCAAAGGGTTTACTAGAGATAACAATCTAGTTCACATCGCTATGTGATTAACACCCAAATAGTACTAAGGTGTGATCATGTTTTGCTTGTGAGATAAGTTTAGTCAATGGATCTGCCACATTCAGTTCCGTTTGTATTTTGCAAATTTCTATGTCAACAATGCTCTTGCACAGAGCTACTCTAGCTAATTGCTCCCACTTTCAATATGTATATAGATTGAGACTTAGAGTCATCTGGATCAGTGTCAAAACTTGCATCGACGTAACCCTTTACGACGAACCTTTTTGTCACCTCCATAATCGAGAAACATATCCTTATTCCACTAAGGATAATTTTGACCGCTGTCCAGTGATCCACTCCTTGATCACTATTGTACTCCCTTGCCAAAATCTGTGTAAGGTATACAATAGATCTGGTACACAACATGGCATACTTTATAGAACCTATGGCTGAGGCATAGGTAATGACTTTCATTCTCTTTCTATCTTCTGCCGTGGTCGGGCTTTGAGTCTTACTCAATTTCACACCTTGTAACACAGGAAGAACTCTTTCTTTGACTGTTCCATTTTGAACTACTTCAAAATCTTGTCAAGGTATGTACTCATTGAAAAACTTATCAAGCGTCTTGATCTATTTCTATAGATCTTGATGCTCAATATGTAAGCAGTTTCACCGAGGTCTTTCTTTGAAAAACTCCTTTCAAACACTCCTTTATGCTTTGCAGAATAATTCTACATTATTTCCGATCAACAATATGTCATTCACATATACTTATCAGAAATGATGTAGTGCTCCCACTCAATTTTTGTAAATACAGGCTTCTCCAAAAGTCTATATAAAACCATATGCTTTGATCACACTATCAAAACGTTTATTCCAACTCCGAGAGACTTGCACCAGTCCATAAATGGATCACTGGAGCTTGCACACTTTGTTAGCTCCCTTTGGATCGACAAAACCTTCCGGTTGCATCATATACAACTATTCTTCCAGAAATCCATTTAGGAATGCAGTTTTGACATCCATTTGCCAAATTTCATTATCATATAATGCGGCAATTGCCAACATGATTCGGACAGACTTAAGCATCGCTACGGGTGAGAAAATCTCATCGTAGTCAACCCCTTGAACTTGTCGAAAACCTTTTGCAACAAGCCGTGCTTTATAGAAAGTAACATTACTCTCAGCTTCAGTCTTCTTCTTGAAGATGCATTTATTCTCGATGGCCTGCCGATCATCGGGCAGGTCAAACCAATGTCCACACTTTGTTCTCATACATGGATCCCATGTCAGATTTCATGGCCTCAAGCCATTTTGTGGAATCTGGACTCACCATCGCTTCTTCATAGTTCGTAGGTTCGTCATGGTCTAGTAACATAACCTCCGGAATAGGATTACCGTACCACTCTGGTGCAGATCTTACTCTGGTTGACCTATGAGGTTCAGTAACAACTTGATCTGACATATCATGATCATCATCATTAACTTCCTCACTAATTGGTATAGACGTCATAGGAACCAGTTTCTGTGATGAACTACTTTCCAATAAGGGAGCAGGTACAGTTAGCTCATCAAGTTCTACTTTCCTCCCACTCACTTTTTTCGAGAGAAACTCCTTCTCTAGAAAGGATCCATCCTTGGCAACGAATGTCTTGCCTACGAATCTGTGATAGATGGTGTACCCAATAGTCTCCTTTGGGTATCCTATGAAGACACATTTCTCCGATTTGGGTTCAAGCTTATCAGGTTGAAGCTTTTTCACATAAGCATCGCAGCCCTAAACTTTAAGAAACGACAACTTTGGTTTCTTGCCAAACCATAGTTCATAAGGCGTCGTCTCAACGGATTTTGATGGTGCCCTATTTAACGTGAATGTAGCTGTCTCTAATGCATAACCCCAAAACGACAGTGATAAATCGGTAAGAAACATCATAGATTGCACTGTATCCAATAAAGTACGGTCATGATGTTCAGACACACCATTATGCTGTGGTGTTCCAGGTGGCACGAATTTGTGAAACTATTCCACATTGTTTTAATTGAAGACCAAACTCATAACTCAAATATTTATCTCTGCAATCAGATCGTAGAAACTTTATTTTCTTGTCATGATGATTTTCCACTTCATTCTGAAATTCTTTGAACTTTTCAAATGTTTCAGACTTATGTTTCATCAAGTAGATATACCCATATCTGCTCAAATCATCTGTGAAGGTCAGAAAATAGCTATACCCGCTGCGAGCCTCAACACTCATCAGATCACATACAGCAGTATGTATTATTTCCAATAAGTCAGTTGCTCGCTCCATTGTTCCGGGGAACGGAGTCTTAGTCATCTTGCCCATAAGGCATGGTTCGCAAGCATCAAGTGATTCATAATCAAGTGATTCCAAAATCCCATCAGCATGGACTTTCTTCATGCGCTTTACACCAATATGACCTAAACGGCAGTGCCACAAATAAGTTGCACTATCATTATTAACTTTGCATCTTTTGGCTTCAATATTATGAATATGTGTATTACTACGATCGAGATCCAACAAACCATTTTCATTGGGTGTATGACCATAGAAGGTTTTATTCATGTAAAGAGAACAACAATTATTCTCTAACTTAAATGAATAACTGTATTGCAAAACATGATCAAATCATATTCATGCTCAACGCGAACACCAAATAACACTTATTTAGGTTCAACACTAATCCTGAAAGTATAGGGAGTGTGCGATGATGATCATATCGATCTTTGAACCACTTCCAACACACGTCGTCCCTTAACTACTCTCTGTTCATTCTGCAACTACCATTTCGACTTACGAATCTTAGCAACTGAACTAGTATCAAATACTGAGGGGTTGATATAAACACAAGTAAAGTACACATCATTAACATGTATATCAAATAGACCTTTGTTTACTTTGCCATCCTTTCTTATCCGCCAAATACTTAGGGTAGTTCCGCTTCCAGTGACCAGTCCCTTTGCAGTAGAAGCACTTAGTCTTAGGCTTAGGTCCAAAATTGGGCTTCTTCACTTGAGCAGCAACTTTCTTGCCGTTCTTCTTGAAGTTCCCCTTCTTCCCTTTGACTTTTCATGAAACTAGTGGTCTTTTCAACCATCAACACTTGATGCTTTTCTTGATTTCTACCTTCGTCGATTTCAGCATCACGAAGAGCTTGGGAATCGTTTTCGTTATCCCTTGCATATTGTAGTTCATCACGAAGTTCTAGTAACTTGGTGATAGTGACTAGAGAACTCTGTCAATCACTATCTTATCTGGAAGATTAACTCCCACTTGATTCAAGTGATTGTAGTACTCAGACATTCTGAGCACATGCTCACTAGCTGAGAAATTCTCCTCCATATTGTAGGCAAAGTGCTTGTCAAAGGTCTCATACCTTTCGACATGGGCATGAGTCTGAAATACCAATTTCAACTCTTGGAACATCTCATATGCTCCATGGTGTTCAAAACGTCTTTGAAGCCCCAATTCTAAGCCGTAAATCATGGTGCACTAAACTATCAAGTAGTCATCATATCGAGCTTGTCAAACATTCATAACGTCTACATCTGCTACTGCAGTCGGTATGTCACCTAGCGGTGCATCAAGGACATAATTCTTCTGAGCAGAAATGAGGATAATCCTCAGATCACGGATCCAATCCACATCATTGCTAGTAACATCTTTCAAATTAGTTTTCTCTAGGAACATATCAAAAATAAAATAGGGGAGCTAAATGCGAGCTATTGATCTACAACATAGATATATGCTAATACTACCAGGACTAAGTTCATGATAAATTGAAGTTTAGTTAATCATATTACTTAAGAACTCTCACTTAGATAGACATCCCTCTAATCATCTAAGTGATCACGTGATCCATATCAAGTAAACCATAACCGATCATCACGTGAAATGGAGTAGTTTTCAATGGTGAACATCAATATGTTTATCATATCTACTATATGATTCACGCTCGACCTTTCGGTCTCAGTGTTACGATGCCATATCTGCATATGCTAGGCTCGTCAAGTTTAACCTGAGTATTCTACGTGGGCAAAACTGGCTTGCACCCGTTGTAGATGGACGTAGAGCTTATCACAACCGATCATCACGTGGTGTTTGGGCACGACGAACTTTGGCAACGGTGCATACTCAGGAAGTACACTTTTATCTTGAAATTTAGTGAGAGATCATCTTATAACGCTACCGTTAATCAAACCAAGATAAGATGCATAAAAGATAAACATCACATGCAATCAATATAAGTGATATGATATAGCCATCATCATCTTTTGCTTGTGATCTCCACCTCTGAAGCACCGTCATGATCACCATCGTCACCGGCGCGACACCCTGATCTCCATCGTAGCATCGTTGTCGTCTCGCCAACTATTGCTTCTACGACTATCGCTACCGCTTAGTGATAAAGTAAAGCAATTACAGGGCAATTGCATTGCATACAATAAAGCGACAACCATATGGCTCCTGGCAGTTGCCGATAACTCGTTTACAAAACATGATCATATCATACAATAAAAATATAGCATCATGCCTTGACCATATCACATCACAACATGCCCTGCAAAAACAAGTTAGACGTCCTCTACTTTGTTGTTGCAAGTTTTACGTGGCTGCTACGGGCTGAGCAAGAACCGTTCTTACCTACGCATCAAAACCACAACGATAGTTCGTCAAGTTAGTGTTGTTTTAACCTTCTCAAGGACCGGGCTTAGCCACACTCGGTTCAACTAAAGTTAGAGAAACTGACACCCGCTAGTCACCTGTGTGCAAAGCACGGCGGTAAAACCAGTCTCGCGTAAGCGTACGTGTAATGTCGGTCTGGGCCACTTCATCCAACAATACCGCCGAACCAAAGTATGGCATGTTGGTAAGCAGTATGACTTGTATCGCCCACAACTCACTTGTGTTCTACTCGCGCATATAACATCTACGCATAAAACCAGGCTCGGATGCCACTGTTGGGGAACGTAGTAATTTCAAAAAAATTCCTACGCACACGCAAGATCATGGTGATGCATAGCAACAAGAGGGGAGAGTGTGTCTACACACCCTCGTAGACCGAAAGCGGAAGCGTTAGCACAACGCGGTTGATGTAGTCGTACGTCTTCACCATCCGACTGATCAAGTACCGAATGCACGGAACCTCTGAGTTCTGCACACGTTCAACTCGATGACGTCCCTCGAACTCCGTTCTAGCCGAGCTTTGAGGGAGAGTTCCGTCAGCACAAAGGCGTGGTGACGATGATGATGTTCTACCGACGCAGGGCTTCACCTAAGCACCGCTACGATATTAACAAGGTGGATTATGGTGGAAAGGTGCACCAAACATGGCTAAGAGATCCAAGGGATCAATTGTTGTGTCTAGAGGTGCCCCCCTGCCCCCGTATATAAAGGATAGAGGAGGGGAGGCCGGCCAACCCCTAGGGCGCACCAGAAGTGTGGAGTCCTACTAGGACTCCCTAGTCCTAGTAGGATTCCTCCTCCCACATGGAATAGGAAAAAGGCAAGGGAAAAGGAGAAGGAAGGAAGGGGGCGCCCCCCTCCCTAGTCCAATTCGGACCAGACCATGGGGAGGGGTCCGGCCAACTTTTGAGGCCTTTCTCTCCTTTCCCGTATGGCCCATTAAGGCCCAATACAAATTCCCGTAACTCTCCGGTACTCCGAAAAATACCCGATCATTCGGAACCCTTACGATGTCTGAATATAGTCGTCCAATATATCGATCTTTACGTCTTGATCATTTCGAGACTCCTCGTCATGTGACCGATCCCATCCAGGACTCCGAACTACCTTTGGTACATCAAATCACATAAATTCATCATATAACTGTCATCGAACTTTAAGTGTGCGGACCCTACGGGTTCGAGAACTATGTAGACATGACCGAGACACGTCTCCGATCAATAACCAATAGCGAAACCTGGATGCTCATATTGTATCCCATATATTCTACGAAGATCTTTATCGGTCAAACCGCATAACAACATACGTTGTTCCCTTTGTCATCGGTATGTTACTTGCCCGAGATTCCATCGTCGGTATCTCAATACCTAGTTCAATCTCGTTACCAGCAAGTCTCTTTACTCGTTCTGTAATACATCATCATGTAACTAACTCATTAATTACAATGCTTGCAAGGCTTATAGTGATGTGCATTACCGAGTGGGCCGAGAGATACCTCTCCGATAATCGAAGTGACAAATCCTAATCTCGAAATACGCCAACCCAACAAGTACCTTCGAAGACACCTGTAGAGCACCTTTATAATCACCCAGTTACGTTGTGACCTTTGGTAGCACACAAAGTGTTCCTCTGGTAAACGGGAGTTGCATAATCTCATTGTTATAGGAACATGTATAAGTCATGAAGAAAGCAATAGCAACATACTAAACGATCAAGTGCTAAGCTAATGGAATGGGTCAAGTCAATCACATCATGTTTATGGTTAGGAAACTTAACCATCTTTGATTAACGAGCTAGTCAAGTAGAGCAATACTAGTGACACTATGTTTGTCTATGTATTCACACATGTATTATGTTTCCGGTTAATACAATTCTAGCATGAATAATAAACATTTATCATGAAATAAAGAAATAAATAATAACTTTATTATTGCCTCTAGGGCATATTTCATTTAGCTGTCACTAGGGTTTACATGTGTTGAGAATAGCCACCTCCACTCGTCGTCGACTGTGTGATCGGACCTAGCAGTCTGCCGCATGGTGTTCCTCCTGCACTCGCGGATACCGTTAGAGGCAGTTCACTTGCGTCGCTTAGGTGAACTTTTATGTGGGATCGGACGACCGGCTATTCGAGGGAGATCGGAAAAGTTGGAGACGATCCACGCGGATGCGCTTCCCCAACTCTTCTTCCGCTGCACGGCACTGCGCTCTAGTGGTAACGAACTGTGATCCATCTCCTTTACCATATTCCTTTTGTTCTCACTACAAAAAAATACACTTCCATTATGATACGTGTTTTTCACAGTAGGTCGCTTTTTTTGTCATGCATGTACATCCATGACGATTTTTGGACAGAATCAAGATAGTCATACCTGTGCTGTCGTAGAGGTGTTCCATGACATTACCAAAATTATCATCATGGAAGGGTCCACTTCCATGATGATAAATCGCACGTCATAGAAGTGCTTTCATCAAGGGTGACCGACACGTGGCATCCACCGTAACGGAACGCTGTCAAGCTATCAGGTCCGGTTTTGGATCCGATAACCCGTTATCAGCCCCGAGCAATGGGGATTTTCCATGTGTAAAATCGTCATTGGCCGGAGGAAACACGTGTCGGCTCAACGTTGGGACAGATGCCATCCACTCATTGGGCACAAGGCACCTATGATACGTCGACATGTGGCACGGCCCAACAAAGGCCCATTCCTATGAAAAGGACGGCCTGTTTGACTTGGTCAAAAGGTGGCAGGCCGGCCCACGGAAAGCCTTTTAACGACATGTTCGCATATAGCCTATTTACAACCCGCTAACTCATGGCCCGTTATGGCCTAACGGTATTACGCCCAGTAGCGTCATTTGGGCCATCCAATATGATTCCAGTCCGTTGTAACTTCCGGCCCATGTATGGCCCATGACGTCTTTTGGCCCATACGTGTCCCTTTGTAACTCTTGCCCCATTAACAGCCCGTGGTGAAACCGGCCCATAATGAACAGTGTATCGCTTTATACCCATTAGTGGCGCATTATTCCATTGGGTCGTTTCTAGCCCGTGTTACCTTTTGGCCTTCTCATGGCCCATTTATTCTTGGGCTCATTTCCAGCATTCGGTTACTTACAGCCCGCTACTGGCCTTTTCTGCTTGTGGGCCAAATTCAGCCCGTGGATACAGTCCACCCGTTTGTGGCCCGTTAATCTGTTGGGCCATTTTCATAGCATCATCAAATAGGCCTTTTAACGGCCCGTTATGGTCAGCCCATAAAATGTATGATTTCCCCTCTAGCTCGTTTACGACCCATTATACTGCTCGTACAAGGCCCATAGATGAGACGACCCATACAAGGCCCATGGATCCTACGGGCCGTTGAAGGCCCATGGATCCGACGGCCCATTGAAGGCCCATGGATCCAACGGCCCATAGGAGGCCCATGTGTCGGTGCACAAAAGTAGGGGCTCTGCTTTTGACCCCTTTACTTGTGCACGGGCAGTCAGAGCCTCCCGCCACGGCCACACATAACAGGGAAGGAAAGGGAAGCCAGAGAGAAGCCAAAGCCACAAGGCAAACAGAGCAACGACAAGGACCAAAACCACAAAGATCAGATGGGCGGAACAGGTTCCCCCGGCAAGGACCCATGCCGGGGCAGCCTCAGTGGCCCCGGCAAGACCCTTGCCGGGGGAGCCCGCCCCCACCAGCCGAGCGAGCCACCCTTGAGCCCACCAACGCTAGACAAACGCTTTACGACAGGGCTCGGGAGGCACCTCCATGGTGGCATGCAGATCTTTGTGAAGACATAAAATGATCAAGGTCAAATGAGGATAGAAAGGCAACTGTCCTCACCGAAGAAACCCACAAGACCCCCGGCAAGATCCTTGCCGGGGACGCCAGCACGCCACGACAAGACCCTTGCCGGGCCACCCGGCAAGATCCTTGTCGGGCCACCCGGAAAGACCCTCGCCAAACGCACCGGCAGGGCCGCTGCCAGGCCCACGCTAGCTAAGTCTTCGCCGCCGTTCACATACAGCTACCGACCCAACCAGCTGGGCAAGCACCTGAGTGGCAACATGCAGTCCTTCGTGGAGGCTCCACCACCGCGCCACCTCAGCTGCCTGCCTGCCTACATGGCACCGCATGCACCGCTGGCCGGGGCGCGTGTCGAAACGAGGAGGAGCGGTGACGGACGAGACGGGCTTCGCTCCCGTCCCCGATAAAGTGGAGGGACACCTAAGCTCCGCATTGAATGCGCTTTGTCCTGTAATACTGGCGATAAGCTCACAACGCTGTAGCACTTTCCGCCTCCTGTGTGCCACTGTGGCAGCCCCTTTCGCCTATAAAAGGAGGCCCATGGCACACTGAGAAGGGATTCGGCTCTTTCGAACCTGGCAGCACCTAGAGCTAGTTCGAGAGCTCAAGAACACTAATACATCCACCAAAGTAGGATCGTAGGGTTTTACGCATCTTTGCAGCCCGAACCTGGGTAAATCCCCCTTGTGTTGTCTACTAGTCCCGCTCTTTTGACGATCCCCGCACCCCGCAACCGTAGAAGGGATTCCAGTGATCCCATAGGTCTCGTTTCCCACCGACATCTTTGGCGCGTCAGGTAGGGGGGCGCAATCGTGAGGATCTGGTCTAGCAGTTGACCTAGCTGCTCTTCATCGCCATGGCTCGTAAGAAGAAGACAACCACGACGATCAGTTCGTTCGGGACCGGGTTGGTACAGGCGTGGACCGGTAGCGGGCCAGTCGCGGAGAGAACCCATGGTGCGGCCCGCGAACATCTACATCACCCCGATGGTCCCCGCCTGGCAAGTGGCGCCGTTCACATGCCAGGCGGTGAGCCACCAGTCGCGGCCTCCGAAGGTGGGGTCGGCCCCCCCGCAGGCGGCACGAGGCCCTCCAGGGGCACCGCTGTCCCGCCAGGGGGCAGCACGACGACCTCCAAGACGCCAACACCGGCGCCCACGGCGCGCTCCTCTCAGGTTGTGCGTGATGAGCAGCGTCACCCTGCCGGTGGCCCTGCGCGCCACCCTGGGAAGAGTCTCGTGCGTCCATCACATGAAGAAGAGGGCCAGCATGCGCGCCGAGGTGCTGATGGAGGTGGCTAACGGCTGCGGGGCCGTGACGCAACTCCTTCTAACATGGTTAGGAGTCGAGTTGCATCGCAGTCCACCCAGCCTTCGCCGCCACCCACGCCAGCGGAAGCCCTAGCGCGCGCAGCTGCTCCTTGATTTTCCTCCCGCTGCGGAGAAGCCTGACGAATGGAGGGCCACCACCCGGAGCCTCGTCGGCATCGCCAACAACGATGGGTTGCGACCGGCGGGGCCCGTCGACCGTTGCTCCGCCGGGCTACCGCGTACCAGCGGAGGCCATGCCGGTGGCGACACGGCCACGATGTACTCCCCACCTCCGTCCTGGCCGCCCCGAGCGTCGGTCCGTCACAGCGAAGCTCGTGGTGATATTTCCATCGCATCGTCCGACACGCGAACCAACCGCCATCAGCGCCAAGTCCTTCGAAAGCGGGACCATGAGGACGCTCGAACTACGATCGAGCACCGACGTGACGCGCGCCACCAGTCGGGCAGGCGGGCAGGGCCCGCTACGGACCACCCAATGCTGGGAGGCTACGGTGGCCAACCTTATGAGGTGGGTTGTCCGGCTTTCACCCGTGAGCTGCGGCAGTTCCAATGGCCCTCCTACCGCATGTTCAAGCCCGACGTTGGCGAGAAGTACAACAGCAAGACTCACCCATCAGAGTTCCTTAGCATCTACACCATCGTGATGCAAGCTGCTGGGGCCCGCGACGATAAGGTGCTTGCCAACTACTTCCCATTGGCACTCAAACCTAATGTTATGTCATGGTTGATGCACTTGCCGGTGGATTCCATCTCTTCTTGGGCGGATCTGTGCCATGAGTTTGTTGGCGCCTTTACCGGGGGTCACCAAGCTCATGGCCTGGCGAGTGATTTACACATCATCCCCCAGAAGGAAGGAGAAAACATGCGCAAGTACATCCAAAGGTTCAGCCGAGTGAAGTACAACATCCCCGACGTTCATCATGCCGCTGTGATCAGTGCGTTCCATCAGAACTTGTGCAATCGCAAGATGCGTGAAGAGCTGGCAATGAACAAAGTTAAGGATGTGGCCGAGCTCTATGTTCTGGCCGATCGATGCGCTCATGCTGAGGAGGGAAGGAAGTACCCCGGCGAGGACGCCGGCGCGGAAACTGACTCCACGGATGACACCGCCACCCCTGCGAAGAAGGGCCGACGCCATAACAGGAAGTGCAGAAGCAAGACCGTACTTGCCGTCGAGGGATCTGACGATACAGGCGCCAGCAAGAAACCCAAGGCAAGTGACCCATGCAAGGAGGTTGCCGGGTGTGCCGATTGTTGGGCCTTGGCGGCTGCCGACAAGCCAGGAGGCTCTGACAAGCAGTATTGCAAGATCCACCGCACCAACGGCCATGATCTCCAAAACTGCCGGCAGGTAGAGCTGCTCGCCGAGAAGCAGAATGCCGAGTATGAGTGGCGGGACAAGGTGAAAGGCCCAGATGGTGCCGAGGGATCCGGCAAGAAACGTGGTGGCCAAGGAGGCCACCGCGGCAAGGATAATCAGCAAGAGAGGCCCGCCCGGGGCCGCGACAAGAAGCAGGAAGACGATGATCATGACGAGGACGATGAGTCCGGCGACCATGAGTTTCAGAAAGCCACAGAGACCATGTGCGTCGATGGTGGCGCCTCGTTGCATGCATCCCACTGCCGACTCAAGCAGTGGGCGCATGAGATCACGGCGGTGGAGCCATCGTTCGACGCACGGAAGCCGCTGAAATGGTCCAGCACGCCCATCATCTTCGACACCGAGGACCACCCTGACCCCACCTCTCCGGTCGGGTGCTTGCCATTGTTGGTTTCACCAACAATCCGCAACCTCAAGGTGACAAAGATGTTGGTTGACGGCGGGGCTGGCCTGAAGTTGATCTCGCCTGTCGTAGTCAGAAGGCTGCAGATCCGTGATGGAGACCTCGGGGAGACGAGCACGTTCCAAGGGGTTAACCCGGGGAGGAGCCAGCCAAAGGGAAAGATCACGCTGCCCGTGACATTCGGAGGTGAGCTGAACCACGGGATGGAGAGGGTTGTTTTCGATGTAGCCGAGATCCCCTTGCCTTACAACGGGATCCTCGGCCACCCGGTGCTAGCCAAGTTCATGGCGGCTTCGCACTACACCTACAACATGCTGAAGATGCCCAGGCCGATGAACATCATCACCGTCCCCTCTGACAAAAAAGATGGGCTGATCTGCGCTGACCAACTCTGCCGGGAAGCAGTTGCAGCGGCTGCCGCTAAGGCACCTGCTCCTGCCGACGGATCCCCGGGGGAGAATAAGACCGGAGAGACCCCTCACACCCACTCCAGCAAG
This sequence comes from Triticum dicoccoides, assembly GCF_002162155.2. Taxonomy (NCBI): domain Eukaryota; kingdom Viridiplantae; phylum Streptophyta; class Magnoliopsida; order Poales; family Poaceae; genus Triticum; species Triticum dicoccoides. The sequence continues at coordinate 238,401,355 of NC_041387.1, read as the reverse complement.
CGCACCTCTTCGTGGTGTTGTGCTTCCGTTGAGAATGTGCCAGAGAGCCCCGCCGGCAAGAGCAAGAAGTCCCGAGCTACACCACCAGAGACCAAAAAGTTGCCCGCCAAGGAGGACGGCACGAGGGGGGGGGGGCGGGGGCGTTCACCATAAGCTCCACCCTTAACGGGAAATAGGAAAGCAAGCTCGTCACCTTCCTGCGGGTGAATCTTGATGTGTTTGCATGGCAAGCCTCCGACATCCCCGGCGTTCCCAGGGAAGTGATTGAGCACCACCTTGCTCTCTTTCCTCATGCGCGGCCCGTCAAGAAGAAGGTCAGGAAGCAAGCTCTAGAGAGGCAGGAGTTCATCACGGAGGAAATCAGAAAGCTGGAGGCGGCAGGCTTGGTGAGAGGAGTACTCCATCCGACGTGGTTGGCCAATCCAGTAGTGGTGCACAAGGCAAATGGGAAGTGGAGGCTGTGTATTGATTACACAAACATCAATAAGGCCTGTCCAAAGGATCCTTTCCCGTTACCGCGCATTGACCAGATTGTTGACTCCACGGCTGGGTGTGACCTCTTATCGTTCCATGACGCCTACTCAGGATTGTCACATCCCTAGCTGCTGGTAGTGCTCTAGGCTAGCTTCATGTGTGCATCATGTCTATATTTTCGAAACATGAACTGAGGAATTTTGGAAGCCTCAAAAACTTAAATAAAAGAGGGGCAAAAACCCTAGAAATCTCATTCATTGCTCCAAAATGCTCTTCTTAAATGTTTGATAATTTTTGGTAAGGGTTCTGGTCCCAACCAAAATATTGAACATTTTTAAGGAATTATTTTTGGGACTTTGGATTTAATTCATTAGCTATTTGAATTTGAATTATATTCATATAATTAGAATATAATTTCAAATACCCCTGAAATATTTTATAAGCTTTTGGAAGAGTCCATCTAGCAATATAAAATATTCAGAGGAGTTTTTGGCATTGTTTGAATTATTTTAAATTCAAAACAGTGGCAAAATAAATTAAATAAAACAAAACAATAAATAAAAACAGGAGAGAGAGGAAACCTACCTGGGCCACTTACCCGCAGCCTACCTGGCGCCACCAACCGGCCCAGCCAGCCCAGCCCATCTCCACCCCCTCCCCTGTCGTCTTCCTCCCTCGCCAGAAGGACAGAGGCGAGGCGTGGCGCGCGCCCGAGAGGCCTCGGCCACCTCCTGCTTCCCCTGGCCACCTCCTGCTTCCTCCTTGACGCCCCGGTGACGCCACGCGCCTCCCCGACCCCCCTCTCACTTCCCCTCTCCCTCTGGACCGCTCCCCCTCCTCTGGCTCTCTCTTTCCCTCTCTTCCTGTGATCCCCGAGCGCACCGCAGCACGCCGCCGAGCACCACCGCGGCCACCGCCTCCCCCTCGCCTCTCCGACGCGCCCCCGAGCTCCGCCGTGACGTCCCCGTCCCTACCACGAAGCCACAAGACGCCGGACGCCCTGGAGCGCCGTCACCGA